>NW_024063603.1:159127-178617 GCF_009727055.1 Benincasa hispida | reverse complement strand
TATGAATTTGTTGTGATGCCCTTTGGATTAACGAATGCCCCAGCAGCTTTCATGGGCTTGATGAATAGAATTTTTAAGGACTATCTTGATAACTTTGTGATTGTATTTATAGATGATATTTTGGTCTATTCCAAGTCTGAGGCAGAACATGAAAAACATCTTAGGGACGTCCTTTCCATATTAAGAAATGAAAGTTGTATGCCAAATTCTCTAGATGTGAGTTTTGGATGTGACAAGTTGCCTACCTAGGGCATATTGTAAAGCAAAAAGGAATCTCAGTGGATCCTGATAAGATTGAAATAGTTAGCAAGTGGCCTTGCCCAACAATAGTCAGCGAAGTGCGAAGCTTCCTTGGATTAGCAGGATATTATAGACGATTTGTGAAGAATTTCTCAAGTATAGCATTACCCTTATCTAACCTCACCAAGAAGAATGATCCTTTTGTCTAGAACCAAGCATGTTAGCAAAGCTTCCAAGAACTAAAAGAAAGGTTGACCACAACCCCTATTCTCACTATACGTGACGGATCAGGGGGTTTAACTGTGTACAGTGACGCATCGAAGAAGGGGCTTGGTTGTGTATTAATGCAACACAGAAAGGTAATAGCATATGCTTCAAGATAACTAAAACCTTAAGAACAAAATTATCCTGTTCATGACTTGGAGTTAGCTGCCGTAGTCTTTGCCTTAAAGATATGGAGACAATACTTATATAGGAAAAAGATCCAAATTTATACAGATCATAAAAGCCTTAAGTACTTGTTTACCCAGAAAGAGTTAAATATGAGGCAACGAAGATGGTTAGAATTAGTCAAAGATTATGATTGTGAGATTCTCTATCATCCAGGAAAAGCTAGCATTGTTGCTGATGCTCTTAGTAGAAAGTCAGCTCATACAGTAACCCTAAGCACCATCTCCAAACACATAATGGACGACCTTGAAAGAGCGAAGATCTCACTAATACCAGAAACATTCACAACTCGAATAGCACAGTTAATTGCAAGAACTGCATTAAGGCAGAGGATAATTGATGCACAACAAATAGATAAATACCTAAACAAACAACTGCAATCAGAGAATGGAGAAACCGGTTAATTCTCTATAGCCCCAGACTCTGCACTTCTCTACCGTGGATGTCTATGTGTACCAGATGATGAAGAAATCAAGAAAGAACTATTGAAGAAAACTCATGAATCATGCTTTTCAATACACCCTAGGAGTACCAAAATGTATCAAGACTTGAAAGCACATTACTGGTGGTGTAACATGAAAAAGGATATAGCCGACTATGTAAGTAAATGTTTGGTTTGTCAACAGGTGAAAGCTCTACGGCAACGACCACAAGGACTCCTCCAACCTCTAAATGTTCCAAAATCGAAATGGGAGCATATTTCTATGGACTTCATCTCAGGACTCCCGAGAACTGTTAAAGGCCACAACATGATTTGGGTGATTGCAGATCGACTCACCAAATCGGCCCACTTCCTACCATGCAAGACTACTCACACTACAGAAGCACTAGCTCAAATGTACTTAAAAGAGGTCATCCAGTTATATGGAATCCGAGTATCGATTGTTTTAGATCGAGACCCTCGTTTCGCCTCCAAGTTCTGGAAAAGTTTGTAGAAAGCAATGGGCACACAGCTAAATTTTAGCCCAGCCTTCCATCCACAAACTGATGGCCAAATAGAATGAGTTAATCAAATTCTAAAAGAAATGTTGAGGGCACGTGCTTTGAATTTTACTGGAGCATGGGATTCGCAGATACATCTTATAGAATTTGCTTATAATAATAGTTATCAGGGGACAATTGGTATGGCTCCCTTTGAAACCTTATACGGAATAAAATGCAGATCCCCTGGATGAAGTCGGGGAGCGAACACTACTAGGGCCTGAATTGGTGCATCAAACATCGAAGTCAATTAAGCTAATTCAGGAAAGAATGTGAACAACTCAAAACAGACAGAAGAGTTATGCTGATAACCGTCGAAAAGAGTTGAAATTTAAAGTAGGAGATCACGTATTTCTAAAGGTAGCACCAATGAAAGGCATTATGCGTTTTGGACGAAAAGGAAAACTTAGCCCTCGCTTTATTGGACCCTTTGAAATATTAGAACGTACTGGCCAAGTAGCTTATCGATTAGCATTACCACCTACCCTTTCTACAATACATAATGTCTTTCATGTATCGATGCTTCGAAAATACGTGTTTGACTCATCACATGTAGTAAATTATGAACCTCTACAAATAAGTGAAAACTTGAAATATGAAGAGACTCCAGTTTGCATCCTAGCAAGAGAGAAGAAGTCACTTCGTAATCGAGAAATAAGTTTAGTGAAGGTTCTCTGGAGAAATCAGCAAGTAGAAGAATCTACATGGGAACGAGAAGAAGAGATGAAAGTTAAATACCCTTATCTGTTTAAGAACCAAGAAACTTTCGAGGATGAAAGTTCTTAAGGGGGGAATAATGTAACAACCCAAATTTATACGCATGCACTATAGGAAATTAAATGTCAAATGTTAAGCAGGACAAAATTTTATTTAAGGGGGTAGTAAATGTAATACCCTAACCCTAATTTAGAAAGCAGGAAAACAAATAAAATATATAATTAAGAATGAAAAATATATAAATTTAATAGGAAAATGAGGTTAAAATTTAGAATTGGAAAAAAAATAATAAATTTATTAATTATCCAAAAATAATGAATAAGGGGGCAGAATCAGGGAGGATTAATTAGAAGTTGGATGCTAGGTAATTCAGGAGACAAAGGGCAGTAGATAACTTTTTTGTTTGGGCACTGCTCATTGGAAGAATTGGAGGTGAATTAATTTCCCATATACTCTTAAAATTTGAAAGAGTTAAAAAGGAGAAATGGAATCCACAAGCAGTGAAGGCAACCCACGCATGAAAACTAGCGAGATTGGAGAGAAAATTAGAGAGAGCGAGAGTGGAGAGAGCGATATTGGAGAGAAAATTTGAGAGAGCGAGATTAGAGAGCAATATTGGAGAGAAAACTGGGAGAGAGCAAAGTTAGAGAGAAAAGATGGAGAGAAAGAAGGAGAGGGCCACACTGGCGAGATTGGAGAGAGTGAGATTAGAGAGAAAATTGGAGAGAAAACTGGGAGAGAGAAAAGTTGGAGAGAAAAGATGGAGAGAAAGAAGGCGAGAGCCACGAGAGCCAACTAGTGAGAAAGCTGGAGAGAGTGAGATTCTGAGAACAAAGAGAGCGAGATTGGAGAGAAAATTGGAGAGAGCGAGAGTGGAGAGAGCGAGATTCTCAGCAAGAAAGTGGGAGAGAGCGAGAGCTATGAGAGTAAAACCAGCGAGAGCGAGAGCGAGATCCACGAGAGCCAAACCAGTGAGAGCAAGAGCAAAAGCGAGAGTCATGAGAGCCAAACCAGCGAGAAAGCTGGAGAGAGCGAGATTCTGAGAATAGAAAGAGCGAGATTTGTACAGAAGCGTGGATTATGCATTGAATTTGGCCACGATCTTATAGATTATACATGGAGAAGCCTAAAATGGAATACAAACAAAGGTTGATGACGTAAGGGCAAACGTTAGCCAAAATTAGGTGTCTTATTAAGAGAAATTCTTAAACCTAAGTAATTTTAAAGAAGCCTTGTGTAGGATGAGTTGTCACACAGAGAAAAGTTGGAAACGGCTATAAATAGAAGGCTTTAGGCAGAAGTTAAACAGATTCTCAAACAAAACTCAGTAGTAAAAATTGTGTGAAAAGGGTGAAGTAATTCTGTTAGTTAGAAGGAGGAAATGCAAGGGAAATGCTGTCCAAATTTCCTTCTGATTTAAGAGGAAAAACTCTACTGATTAAACCATAAGGAATAATAAGGAATAACTAGGATCGTAGTCAAGGTAAGTAGTTTATCTCACCCTTTCCTTAAGTGTTTCATGGTAGTATACCTTTAATATGTCACACCTTAGATACATTTATTCAGATACCTTCCCTACCTTAAGTATCCCTATTCATTATGTTTAGAAATACCAACGCATGTACTTTGGCAACCTTAGGTATTTAAAACATAGTTCGTCAAGCTTCATTCAACCTTAGTTTTAACCATAATGCATGCTTCATACTTTGTGAAATAAGTTGGCTTAAAAAAAATTGAATTAGCTTATAAAACCACTAGCATGCGTTAGACATGGAAAACATACTTGGAAAAACTCATACATTAGTTAGCATCATGCGTTGATAAACATTCATAAGCATTAGCAATTCCAACTATCCTTCTAGTCTATGAGAAGATACGACTGCCTTTATCCTTAGTTGAGAGTGAACTACTAAATTTAACTTTCAACGTCAACCTTAGTCGGGGAAAACTCATTTGCTCAATCCCTCGACGTCGTATTACCTACGTGTACGTGGTTATAACTGAGTACCATCGTACCTTATGTACCTGACTAGGATACCTTCTCATTGTCCTTCAATATCCTTAGGTACTTCTGCTCAGATACCTTCTCAAACCTCCTTCAGTATCGAGCTATTAAGATACCTTCTCATATGTCCTTCGGTATCAATTTTGCTGGATACCTTCTCAAAAGTCCTTCGATATCAAATTGGCCAAGTACCTTCTCAAGTGTCCTTCGGTACCTAATTGGTAAGATACCTTCTCAATGTCCTTCGGTATCAAATTGGCCGGATACCTTCTCAAAAGTCCTTCGGTATTAAATTAGCCAGGTACCTTCTCAAGTGTCCTTCGGTACCAAATTGGTTAGATATCTTCTCAATGTCCTTCGGTATCAAATATGTGTTTTGTAACAACAAATTAAGTTCCATAGCCTAGTATTACACAAGAGCTATTCCATTGTCACTCATTTACACAAGAATTCGTTCTCCCGTAACCTTCCTTTAGAAAGCATAAATCAAATAAGAACATAGCTTTTGTAACGGTTACACAACATACCTTGACCGGTGCTATACACATACAGTCCGGAAGATATGCATTAAATTATTCTTCAACAATTTGTTGCTTAAAGAAGTGTAAATACATTGTTAATGTCACTGTGCTTTACTTGATCATATATGCATGAATATCAAAAAACTTAAAGTTTACTTAGTCACTCACAGTTCGTTGGCCTCTTAACGTGTTATATGCCTCTTCTAGCTCTTCTTTGCCTGAAAGAAATAATTCCCAGTTAAACTACTTAGAATTCTTAGCAAAATACCTCAAATAGTTCATTTACTAATGGAACTTTTATCGACAAAAACAGTATTTTTAGCGAGAAAATCATCATGAGCGAGATCACCCACATGAGCGAGACCACCCTTATGAGCGAGATTTACCATTCCCAATGAGATTTATCATTCCCAGCGAGATTTGGCACTTTCATCAATCTAGATTCTAAACATAGATGAGTTTTTACTAGTTTATCCACTAATTTTAACCAAAAAAATGTAAAAAACACTATAACAATTTTTATTTGTTTCGATGTTTTTTTCCCAACGGATCAATTTTCATCGACATAAACTGGTTTTTCTCGATGTAATTTTGATTCGTCGGTCAAAATGAAGGATCTATGAGTTTTTTTACATATTTATGTCGACGCAACTAGGTAGTTATCCCGATGTACAATGCATCGGTCAAAGTTTTTAAAAAATCTAATTTTCCTTTCCCCCCATTTTTTCCTAATTCCCACTTTCTTTCCCTCTATTTCCTTTCTCACTCCACTTTTCCACCATTTTCCTCCCACTCTGCCAAGTTTCCCTTTCTCTAATGAGTAGAATGAACCAATTTTTATTTAAGAGTTATTATACTTCATAAAAAAATTAGGAGTTATTCTGTAAATGTCAAAATAGATCAATAATGAAAAAATGTTTGGATAATTGTTGGCATATTTATGGCATATCAGTTTTCTATTTTTCATGCATTAAGGAATCTAGATTTCCTAACTCCCAAATCTCAATATTTAATGATCCATTCTAATTATTTAATTAATAATGGATTTACTGTTTTTAATTTTTAAAATCAACGAAAATCTAAGTTATCAATTATCGAACCTAAACAACACATGTCTATAATTTCTTTTTATGTATATATACATCATTAACCATGCCTATCAAATTCATATTAATTAATGAGAGTGAAAAGAAAAACTAAAATTCACAATGTATGTTAAGAAGTGTAATGTATTCTTGGTCTTTCAATTTTATAATTTGCCTTAGAACATTAAAAAAAATATCTTACACTCCGTTGAAGTTTTAATTTTATATCTAATGTGTCTTTGACATATTCAAAATGTATGTCCTACTTGGTTTTTAAAAATTCAGCTTATAAACAATATTTGCACCTATAAGTTTTTTATTTTTTTTATTTTTATTTTTATTTTTATTTTTTTTATCCACTAATGTTTTGGAAAATCATGTCATATTAAAATAAAGTTTACAAAATATGGTTTTGACTAAGACTTCAAGTGTTTCTTCAAGAAATATGAGCACCATAATATGAAATTTTAGGAGAAAATAAACATAAATTTAAAAAAGATAAAAAAATAAAAAATAAAATCATTACCAGATGAAATCTTAAGTACTATATGAAATATTAGATATAAAATTAAATCTTATATCTAATAAAGACTAAAATTTCAATTTAGTGTTTAGTAGATTCTTCAATTTTTTTTTTTTTTTTTAAAAATCGTTGAATAGTTCAAGAACTTATTATATTGAAAAAGAAAATCTTTAAAGAAAAGGGAAAGGCTCTAAGATTTAGTTGTTCTTGGGTAACTCCTTGAGGATGTATCCCATCGCATACCAGATGGAAATCCTTAATATGCTTGGTTGTGTAATTAGAAAATGGCTCAATTAATAAGAATTGATAGCAACCTAATTAATTGTTTATTTACATTAAGAAAGAGCGGTCTTTGACTAAGATTGGATTAGTATTTCAGAAAGTCTAAGTTACTAGCCCAATTGTTCATGAATTACTAATCATGCATTATTGTGAATAAGATTAATTTTCCAATAATCCAAATTCACACATTTGCACTTTTTAGTTGTGGTTGCCCTAAGAAATTAAGCACATAGACATGCTATTATTTCTAGCAATCATTCAATAAAAGAAAGTTCGCCAAAAATTCTTAAATCCAGTGTATAGAAATTATTTCACATTCAGGAATAAATTTAAGTAAGAATTTATTACAGAAATTTCAAGCAACTACGTGAAAGATTATAGAAAATTCAACCTCATACCAAGAAAATAAAAAATTTAACCCAAACTAAACTAGATCACTCACTTTAATGAAGCATCTCCTTCAAAATTTGATCAAGGAATAGCATGGATGCATTAAAAATAAGGTAAGAAACAAAGAAAAAGTGTAGAAAGATAAAAAAAAAATGATAGAAAATAAAGTGAAGTTCTGATCTTTCCGTGAAAATGGCTAAAATTTCATTTTATATTTAAGGTGTAGCATTACAATGGTAAGGAGAGTGTTGCAACTCTTTTGTCGATTCAAGACCTCAAGCGTTGGAGTGGAGTTGAGATAGCATTGCAACTCTCGACAAATTTGGAGGGCTCATGTGTTTCTTCTTTTTTCTCGTCAAAACTAATAGTGTCGCGACACTAAGGGTAGCTTCATGGCACTTCCCTATTTATGCATCTACTACCTTTCAACATTACACAACATCATTGGGGGTTGTGACACTGTTGGGATGGCATTTTCATAGTTTCTGGTGTCTTCTTCATATTAGTTGACTCCAAAATGCATTTTGACTCCATTTTAACTAAAATTTCTCCTAAATGACTATTTTGCCCTTCCAAGACGAATTTACCTATGAAATGAACATTTTATGCAAAAGAATAATATAAAATGGATAGAGTTAATGATAGAAAACTAGTTTTTTTTAGAGTTATCATTACCTTAACCCAAAAACCAATAAACTAAGATCCAATGTTATCTACTATAACTTAAACATTAAATATGTATGTGGAGATATATAGGTGGATCCATGTTTAGTGATAAACTACAAAACTATAATAGATAGATAAGGTTGGGTACCTTATCCTAGTGACACTAGGAATATGGCTCGTTTAGTAGTTATTACAATTGTTGTAAAGTGCTACAGATGATCTAATCTTGATCATTCATGTGGAGATATGTGAGCAAATGTATTCTATACAAAGAGTTTATATAAGACCGGACCACGAAATGAATAATCTCTCTATATAACACCATTACTAGAAGAGACCTATATTTCACAAGAATGACCATAGGTGACTTAACCTGATCCTGAGTGAGTTGTTAACTCCTGTCTATGAAGGTTGTCCTTTGATCTGCATGGGTGAGAATGACAACTAGTCGATTCTCAAGCCTTAAGAATAACGAGTAAGAACTCTTAGTGGTATCCATTGATGTTGCTGTGATCGTATGTTCGTAAATTTGAGAGAGAGTTCCATTTGTTCATGACGGGAGAGGATTTGTGAAAAGTTTTTTTGTCTCCAAGGGTAAGGATCCATGAATTCCTATCTTCCTCTCTATTTTTCTTTGAAAGCATACTATACAAATTAGCAGTTATTATTTATCTTGTAAAATTCTTATTGCTCTGGATTTTTTGTTTATTTCTGAAATTGAAATTAAAATCATATGGAATTCACACTCTTTCACTTGGGATTCAATCCCTTCATAAATCTCTAACATTTTTTCTAAAAAATAAAGATCATTATCAAATAAAACAACTCCAACCACAAAATTTATGCAATGTTCTAACATCTGATATTCTGATTAAATTACAATTGAATTTAAAAGTATGAGTGAATAGATTATAAACACCAATATATTTTATATTACATATATATATAGGAACAATGTTAGTGGGAGGTTCCCATAAAAGAAATGGAAATGCATCCACTAGAACAATGTAAAGCATTATTGGATGAGCTAAAGGAGAATGTCAACTTCAATTAAATTTTTTCACACAGTTTGATGATTATATCAAAAGTTATATGATCAATCATAAAACTAAACTTCATCCCTCATTATAATATAACTTTACGTTTGTGTAATTATTGGATTATGGTTAGTTTACTGCCAATCTTAATTATTAGTTTTATGTATCATGCATATAGTTTTGTATATTGAACAAAATTTGACTACTAATTTCGATTCCATCATACACCTACTATATGACGGTAGAAATTAAAAATCTAGTACTATCGTAGTACATAATCTTTCCATTTAGTATTTAACACGTCATTACATAATTTAAGAGTTAGAAAAAAATAAAATCAATTTTACAGTTCAATTTTCATCAACACTTTTAATTTCACCAAACTATATTACATAGATGAGTTTTTACTAGTTTATCCACTAATTTTAACCAAAAAAATGTAAAAAACACTATAACAATTTTTATCTGTTTCGACGTTTTTTTTCCGAAGCATAAATTTTAATTGACATAAACTGGTTTTTCTCGACGTAATTTTGATTCATCGGCCAAAATGAAGGACCTACGTTTTTCAACACAACTAGGCAGTTATCCCGACGCACAATGCGTCGGTCAAAGTTTAAAAAAATCTAATTTTCCTTTCCCCCCGTTTTTTCCTTCCCCTTCTTTCCTAATTCCCATTTTCTTTGCCTCTGTTTCCTTTCTCAGTACTCCACTTTTCTACCATATTCCTCCCACTCCTCCCCCCCTTCGCCACGTTTTTTTTCTTCCACCTCCTCCATTCACTTTTTTCTTTATAAGCTTGGAGGTTCGGTGACTGCTCCTTCGATGTTGGCAGCCGTACACTCCTCTGACACCCGCGTCGCACCCTCCTCCAACTTTGAAGTTGCACGTTATAAGTTTACCTATTATGTTAACACAATGCTTTTCTTTAGTTGATTAACACAATGCTTTTCTTTAGTTGATTAACATTTATTTTTCTTGAAAAAAAAAATTCAATTGTGGGTATTAGAGTGTCATTGACTAAAATAAAGATCTAATTGAAACTTCTAAATGGTACATTAGCTCGTTTCCAACGACTTTTTTGTCCTCTTTTTCACATATTATTTTCAAATGATTAAAATGAATGTATTAGAAAAGAAATGGAAAAAAAAAAAAGAACACACTTTTTACATTACATTAGAGAGTTTTAACTAAAGGTAATAACTTGTAGTTGAATATACTCGTTTTTTTCTATCTTACTTATATTTGTAGCATCAATTTTAAACACTTATTTTGTAATTTTTGTTTTTTTTTTACAAATAGTTGGAAAAAAAATGTGGTAAGATTTGAACTACATGGATGATGATTAGAATTTTGACATTCCATTATTATGTACTTTATGTTGATGGAAAAAATAGAAAGTAAGATTTACAAAGTTAGAGAGAGAAACTCAATTACTTATTTAACTAAATATAAAAGGGTGTGTTTTGGAACTTGCTAGAGTTCAAAAAGCTTGTAAAAAAATATCGTATATAGAAAGCATGTCAAAAACTATTCTTGTGGACATGGAGTTACAAGATGAGTTTCAATTATTATCCAGTTTCTTTGGGTAATACGTTTGTTAGTCATATTTTTTAGGAAAGTTTTAAGTTGCTTTAAGAGTCAAAGTATCATTTGAGTACTTTTTAAGATTTTTTTTTTATTTTGGCTCTTAGATACTATTTAGGAGCTTTTAAGTTAGTTTTGAGAGTCAAAGTGACTTACAAGAATTTCTTAAGTTTTTTTTAGAGTCAAAGTGTCACTTAAACAAATTTTAGGAGCTTTTTAGTTTGAGTTGAAAAGTGAAAGTGACATTTGGGAATTTTTTAGTTTGAGTTTGATAATCAAAGTGACATTTAGTCATTTTTAGATTATTTTAAGAGTGAAAGTGCTTCTTGGACACTCCTTAAAAGCTTTTTTAGTTAGTTTTGAGAGTTAAAGTGACTTTTAGAAACTTTTTAGGTTTTTTTAGAGTCAAAGTTTCACCTAGGTACTAATAAATTTTAAATTTGTGTAGCAAAAAAAGAAACGAATAAGAAGAATAGAAAAGGTCTCAATTTCAACTATTGTTGTCGGTCTTAATCCTTTTTAAAAGTGAAAAATGAATTAATATGTTGCAAATTCTTTGTTATTTTATTCATTATCAAGTGATTTATGACTACTAATTGTTTTTATTTAACTATAGAAAACAAAAAATGGTGAAGATTTCAGCCCAGTGGATTTTGGTTTTTACAAAAGTCACTTCTCAGATAAGGATGGGTGGGTAAGAAAAGCCACCAAAGATGCATATATATGTTGTATTATATTATACATGTGTAAATTTATGTTAAATATGTGTGTTTTAGTGGATTTAATTAGGTACTTGTTACATTGTTATGTGGCTATCCTGCACCTATAGTAGCCAATATAGATACTTTTATCTCAACATTCTCTACATTTTAGGTGTGTTTAAGAAAGTTTGTAGTTTTGTAGAATTTTTTTTTTCTTTTGCTACTTTGTAGGTTTCAAGAGAAAAAATTATTTTAGCTTATTTAGGAGGGAGGGGTTCACAATGTGGGGAGGGGTTCCGAGACTTTTTAGGAACTTTTTTTAGCTTATTTATAACTTTCGAGAGATGGACTATATATTTTTAGGATTATTGAATTACTTATTTAGTCTCAAAAGTTGTATAGGTAGATTTACAACATGTTCATAGCATAGTAAAATGGTTGTTTGTAATGTTTACGTCGCGTTTGTAGCATAGTTTAGGCTTCTAGGACATTTTAAATGAAGGTTTTAGTCTTGAAAGAAATTTTGTTGGATGTAAGAGGGAAGGGTTCCGACACTTTTTAAGAACTTTCTTTTGGCTTATTTATAGCTTTCGAGAGATGGGTTATATATTTTTAGGACTATTGAATTACTTATTTAGTTTCAAAAGTTGTATAAATGGGTTTACGACATGTTTGTAACATAGTAAAATAGTTGTTTGTAGTGTTTACGACATGTTTGTACCATAGTTTACGCTTCTAGGATATTTTGAATGATGGTTTTAGACTTGAAAGAAATTTAGGTGAATTTAGGAGGGAGGGGTTCACAACGTGGGGAAGGGTTCCAACACTTTTTAGGAACTTTCTTTTGGCTTACTTATAGCTTTTCAGAGATGGGCTATATCATTTTGTACTATTTAATTACTTATTTAGTCTCAACAGTTGTATAAGTGGATTTACGACATGTTGATGACATAGTAAAATGGCTGTTTGTAGTGTTTACAACACGTTTGTAGAATAGTTTAGGCTTCAAGGACATTTTGAATGACGGGTCTAATCTTGAAAGAAATTTAGGTGGATTTAGGAGGGAGGGATTCACTTCGACACTTTCGATGCATTTGTTGCTACTTTGTGATTTTAATGACATTTAGGTGGAACTAGGACTCGTTCGTAGTATTAGATGGAGGAGGGGGTGAAATGTATATGTTGTAATTGTTATTTAGATTATCTAGAAGCCTAATTATGCACTTTAAAGGAACTTTGTTCTTGGCTTATTTGTAGGGATCCGAGAGTTGAGTTATATACTTTTGACTATCGAATGACGGGTTTAGCCTTGAAAGACATTTAGGTAGATTTGGGGGGCAGGATTTACTCGCTTTCTATGCATTTGTTGTTACTTTGTAGGTTTAAATAGTGTTTAGGAAGAATTAGGATACGTTGCTTGGGGGAGGATGTATATGTTGTAACTGTGTTTTAGATTATCTTGAAGCCTAATTGTGCACCTTAAAGGAATTTTGTTCTTGGCTTATTTGTAGGGATCCGAGCGTTGAGTTATATGCTTTAGGACTATTGAATGAGTTTTCCCTTGAAAGAAATTTAGGTGGATTTAGGGGGCGAGAGATTCACTTCGATGCTTTCTATGCATTTGTTGCTACTTTGTGGGTTTAAATGGCATTTAGGTAGATCTAGGACACGTTCATAGCTTGGGAGAGGGGATGTATATGTTGTAATTGTATTTTAGATTATTTTGAAGCCATGTGTATTTTAAAGGAATTTTGTTCTTGGCTTATTTGTAGGGATCCGATAGTTGTGGAGGTTTAAACAACATTTATGTATTTGTTTAAGTGGATTTATGACATGCTCGTAGCGTGGGGGAGGTGTTCATGTCTTAATTTTAATTATTTTAATCACTTTTTAGATAGTTAAAATGGTTGTTTGTGGTGTCCATGTTTAATTATGAACATTCACTACATGTTTGTAGTTTGAGAGGGGCATCATTCCTCATAAGCATTTTCAACATTTTGTTTAAGTCTTTATGTGATTGTTAAGATCTTTTCGTGCATTTTTCTTTGTTGATTTTACGAAATCTTCCATAATATTTGTTTTTCCTATTTCTGGTCATTTGTGTAAATTCTTAAAGATCATTTTTGGAGTTTGCGAGAATATTTTGAGATGATTACTTAGTTTAGTTTAGTATCTCACTTATTCGGATGGGTTTAGGGTATTTTGGCTTAGGGAAGATTAAACTTTTTTTGTGTAGGGGATAGAAAAATTAAAATTTAATTGTATACACATCTTTTGTGTGTAGAATTTTATAATTTGTGTATTAAATATTAGTCTTATTTTTAAATATATAAGCCTACTTTTGTTATATTTGTCCCCAATTGATTTGTTTTAAGATTAATTTTTGTTTATGCATAATAAAGTATTCATGAAATAAAAATTTGGTTCTTTGTTTGTTACAAAAAATATATAAAATTATAAACAACTTATGCCAATGCAAATAAACTTTGGGAGAAATCTGTCTATTGAACTGTAAATTTTTGTTGTTTATAAACATGCTTTTGCTGATGTAAATTGTATTTTGTTGGGAAAATACATATACCAACGGAAACAATTGTGTTGCCAAAAATGGTATTTATGCCAATGAAAATTGTTTTCATTGGGAGCACTTCTCCTGACATGAATACGACGAGAATTATGTCTTTGCAAAAAAATGCGTTACCATAACCTATCTTTTTTTTTTTTTTTTTTGCATAGGAAAGGTGAAAATTTTTATAGTGAATTTTCTTACATTTTTTCTTTTAAAAAATACAATAGAATCAATTTGTGCACAAATTTAAGTTGAATCAATACACAAATTGATCATTAAATGTCTTTACCTGAACTCATAATTTTCAACAAAGATCTATCTTTGATTTCGTTCTCTTGAAATTTTACCAATTTTGTACAATATGCATATATTTTATGTGACACTATTTTTATTTAACAATATTTCGATAAAAACCTTATTTAAAACATTTTTCAAGGTTAATATTACCAAACTTATTTAGGTTTGATATCGAAGTTGATAAAAATGAAAGTTTATAGTCAAAATTGATGGTATCAAACAAGTATAAAGTCAAATTGATTTGTTTCCCTAAAAAATAATCACAATTTATTTATCAAAGTTTCCAACCAATTTTTATTTAAGAACAAATATACTAATTAGGAGTTATTCAATAATAATCAAACAAATTAATAATGTAAAATTGTTTAGATAATTGTTGCCATATTTATACCATATTGGTTTTCAAATTTTCATGCATTAAGGAGACGAGATTTCCTAACTCTCAAATCTCAATACTTAATGATCCATGGTAAGTTATCATTTTCTAATATTAATCATTATTAGTAACTTCTAATTTTTTAATTAATAATAGATTTACTATTTTTAACTTTTGAAACCTCAACGAAAATCCAACTAATCAATTATCAAAACTAAGCCACACATTTCTAGGTATATAAGTAAGGATAATATGTTTCATATATTATAAATTTTGGTTCAGTTCGGTTTGATCGAATCATTTCTACCCCTACTTATAACAGTTAAATTGAAAGATTATATGGACACAAACTTAAAATTCAACCACTCTAGCTATTTCTAATTTAACAAACAAAATTCAATTATATATTTTTAAGATAAACTCAATATTTCATTATTTTCTTTCTAATTTTCTATTCTTCATGAAGTTGTATCCACTATAACATTAAATTTGAATGTTTTCTTTTTCTTATTAAGAATTTTAAAAAAGCATTAGTTGTCATACCAAACCAAGCATTTTATTCACACCAATTAATTTGTCAAAACTCTTTGACAACCAAATTATTTATTTTATACAACGTACCACATACCCAAATTCTTGTATGTATATATTCACTCACAACACACTCATCATTCTAAAACAAACAACATCATCTTTTTTACATTTTTCACACAATTTTTTCACTCTTCTCTTCACTTTCTCTATAATAATTTTCCAAAGATCATGAGAAAGAGTAGAGGAAGGCAAAAGGTGGAGATGGTGAAGATGTCAAATGAGAGAAACTTTCAGGTCACCTTCTCGAAGCGTCGGTCCGGCTTCTTCAAGAAAGCTAGCGAGTTCTGCACTTTGTGGTGTTCAGACTCAAGTCCAATTAATTACGCCCAAAGTCCAGACACAACTCCAATTAATTAGACTTAAAGGCCAGACTGAAGTCCAATTTAGTTAGGCCAAAAGGTCAGACCCATTGGCCAATCAAAGCCAGATCCAAGCCCATGAAGCCCATCAAGGCCAGGGCCAAAGGCCAAACCCATTAGCCAATCAAGATAAGGCCCAAGCCCATGAGAATATTTTTATTTAACAATATTTCGATAAAAAAAAAACTTAAAAGTTTAGATTATTGTTGGCATATTTATAGCATTTCGGTTTCCTATTTTTCGTGCATTTAGGAAATGAGATTTCCTAACTCCGAAATCTCAATAATTATCCATTGTAACTTTTAATTTCCTAATATTAATAATTATTAGTAACTTCTAATTATTTAATTAGTAATGGATTTACTATTTTTTAACTTTTAGAACATCAATGAAAATCAACTAATCAATTATCAAACCTAAACCACATATTTCTATAATTTCTTTTTAGGTATATAAATCATTAAGCATGTATATCAAATTCATATTAATTAATGAGAGTGAAAAAAACAACTAAAATTCACAATGTATGAAACAATATTAGGTTAAATTGCAATTTTAGTCTTTAGATTTTCAAGTTTTTGTTCAAAAGATTCATGAATGTTGAGAAGTGTGATGCTTGATCTTTAATTTTTACAATTGGCCTTAGAAATCTAAAAATATCTCATATGTCTCTGAACATTCAATTTTATATCTAATTTAGCTCTGATTTGGTTTTTCAAAATTAACTTTTAATACATTACTTCCACCTATAAGTTTATGTATTTTAAAATTAAGTTTTATTCGTTTTAAAATTTTAGCTCCGATCTATTTTTCAATATTTATAAGCTTAATTTTCAAAAAGACTTATCAAAATTTTTATTTTCTTTTTATTATGGTGAAAATGGTCCTAGTAAAAAAAAAAAAAATATCGAGTGAACAAGAATAAATTTTGAAAAAGTTATAAGATGACTCGTAACTTGAAACACGGATATTAAACAGAAAGCATAGACAAACGCTGTAACAACAAACCAAACTAACGGCAAGAAAGCAAGTAAAGATACACAGAAGTTTTTCTAATTAATTTTAAAAAGAAGATAAATCAAGCTTTGATTGAAAAAATAAATATAGAATGGCAAAAATAAGAAAGAAAAAACAAAGAAAAAAATAAAAAAAAGAAGCTTGTATCTTGTATAGATAAAAACTAACTATATTAAAAGAACTATAATTCTTGAAAATAAGGTTAAAATATTTTTTGACACATATTTGTATTTTCTTATTGAACGTGGTTATTTATTTATTTACATAATTTCTTTGAGGGATACTTGAACGTAAAATTAGACTAATATTGTTCTTTTCAAAAGTATTTATAAAAATATTGTTGTTTGAAAACTATTTATAAAAATATTGTATTTTTTTTTTAAGTTGTCGAGTCTTCAAAATTCGACCTTTACTCTATATTTTTTCTTTTTCATTAATTCGACCTAATATATATTTTTTAATTTTCCATTATGTTATTATATAGTATATTCCACTTTACACTTTTTTTATTTTGTTACTATTTTATTATTTTATTATTTTTTAAACCATCATAACTTAACTCTAAAAATAAAAAAATAAAAATAATAATATCCCATAAAAATAATAATGTGTAATTAAAATATCTCATTTATATAAAAATAATTAAAAAAATCAATGTGTCCCACAAGGCGGACATTCTCGATTTCAAGTTGGTTCTCTTCGTCGACTTCGAATTGAGGTAGCTCTAGTTCTTCTTGATGTTGCCAAAAGGCCAGACCCAACTCCAATTAATTAGACCCAAAGGCAAGGTCCAAGTCCAATTACGTTAGGCCAAAATGCCAGGCCCATTGGCTAATTAAGGCCAGACCCAAGTTCAATTAAATTAGGCCCAAAGGCCAAACCCATTAGCCAATCAGACCCAAGCCCATGAAATTATTTTTATTTAACAATATTTCGATTAAAAAAAAAACAAATATGTTTAGAAGAAAATGAGATTTCCTAACTCCCAAATTTAAATACTTAATTATCCATTGTAACTTTTAATTTCCTAATATTAATCATTATTAGTAACTTCTAATTATTTAATTAGTAATGGATTTACTATTTTTTAACTTTTAGACCTTAATGTTCGAGAATTGAATGCACAACTTACTCAAGTGTTGAACCGAGTAGAAATGGAGCGGAAGCACGGTGAAGAGTTGAACAAACTGCGGAAGGCAAAGAAGGTATTATGGAACCTCCATTTCATAACTATTTTGTGTTTTATTTGTTTGTTTTAGAACTAAATCGTTTTCAAAATTCAAAAAGCTTTTAAACCTCATTTGATAACTATTTGATCTTTTGTTTTCATTTTCTCCTAATTTTTTTTTTATAACGGTTTCATTATTTTCAAAGAATCATTTCAATCCTTAATAAATTTTAAAAAGAAATCAATAATAAGTTTTTCAAAACATTAGTAAAAAATAGGTAACAAAAAAAAAAATCCAAGTATAGAAGTACACTTTGTAAGCTTAATTTTCAAAATCAAATATCAAAAGTTTTTTTTTCTTTTTTCCATTTTAAATATGGAAAATGGTCTTGGAAAAAGAATTAAAGCAAACAAAATAATTTTTTAAAAAAATCCAAAACCCTTATCAACAAAAAACTCGAACACCAAAATCTATCAATGTTCTAACTTAATAAATATTCCTATAAATATATTGAATGTAGTAATAATGAATAAATTATAAACATCAATAAGTGAATAAATATAAACAATCACTATTTAATATTTATATATATAGGCACAATGTTGGTGGACTTCCCATAGAAGAATAAACTGAATCAAAATTAAGAAACAACTCAAAGCATCCTTGGATGAGTTAAAGAAGAATGTCACACAACAAGCTGATCAGATTTTGATTCAGACTTCTAATGGCAATTTGTCGCCGTAGTGCTTCCCAACTCCGACTCCAACACCGATAAACTCTAACCAACAAACTGGCCTTTTCTTCGTCGATCCGAAGAACATCATTTCCCATCTTCCCACAATAACTATGGTTTCTATAGACTATGTGGTTTCTTTTGAACTTAAGGAAGAAGAAATTTAATTTAGCTTAATTAAGCTAAATTAAAATCTAGTGTTCTCAGTTTACAGAGTGTTCAACTAAAATTATTTTTCATACAGTTTGATGATTATATCAAAAGATATATGATCAATCATAAAACTGAATTTATTCTCTCATTATCATATAGCTTTGTATTTGTGTAATTATTGGATCATGGTTACTTTAATACAAATCTCAATTATTTTGTTTTATGTATCATGCATATAGTTTTGTTTAAGGAACAAAATTTGATTGTTAATTTCGATTCAGAAAAAGATCAAGTATAGAAGTACATAATCCTTCCATTCATTACATGATTTAAAAATAAGAAAAAACAAAACCAAATCTAAAGTTTAGTTTTCATTAAAACTTTTAATTTTATCAAACGAGATTCTAAACTTAGATGAGTTTTTACTAGTTTATCTACTAATTTTAACCAAAAAAAAAAAAAAAGGAATGTAAAAGTTTTCATACCGTTTTTGTTTTCAAAAATTCAATACAATAAACTTTTGCACAAATTTAAGTTGAATTAACTCACAAATTGACCATTAAATAACTTTACCTGAACTCATCATTTCTAACAAAGATTTAGCTTTAATTTCGTCTTCTCTCGAAATCTTATCAATTTTATATGATATGTATTTTTATTTAACAATATTTCGATAAAAAACTTATAGGGGATTAAAATTAAAACATTTTCAAAGTTAATATTATCAAACTTATCTAAGTTTGAGATTTAAGTCGATGAAAGTGAAAGTTTAGAGGCAAAATTGATCGTATCAAAGTGTGGAGTCAAATTGATTTTTTTCCCTAAAAATAATCAAAATTTGTTTAGCAAAGTTTCACTTTTCTAATAACTAGAATGAACCGATTTTTATTTAAGAATTATTATACTCAATAAAAATGTTTAGATAATGGTTGACATATTTGTAGCATTTTGGTTTTCTATTTTTCATGCATTAAGTAGAATGAGATTTCCTAACTCCCAAATTTCAATACTTAATGATCCATTGTACCTTATAACGTC
>NW_024063603.1:99202-157718 GCF_009727055.1 Benincasa hispida | reverse complement strand
GTGAATAAATTATAAACAATAACATATTTAATATTTTATATATTATATATATATAGGTACAATGTTGGTGGGAGCTTCCTATAGAAGAAATGGAAATGCATCAATTAGAACAACTCAAAGCATCCTTAGATGAGTTAAAGAAGAATGCCACACAACAAGTTGATCGGATTTTGATTCAGACTTCTAATGGCAATCTACTGCCGCAGTTCTTCCAAACTCTGACTCCAACACCAACACCGGTAAACCCTAGTGTTTTGGAAAATCACCAACACCGGTAAACCCTAGTGTTTTGGAAAATCATGTCAGATTAAAAAAAAAGTTTACAAAATATGGTTTTGTTTTTATACTTTGATTAATAGTTCAAGTGTTTCTTCAAAAAATATGAGCATAATAGTATGAAATTTTAGGAGAAAATAAATATAAATTTAAAAAACATAAAAATAAAAATAAAATCACTACCAAATGAAATCTTAAGAATTAAATGAAATATAAGGTATAAAATTAAATCTTATACCTAATAACATGGTAAATAATAAATTCGAACATTAAATTATAGGTAAGTGATAATTATAGATTGAATTCTTTCTCTCTAAGTATTTTATCAAACTCAAAATCCTTACCGCAATACTATGATTTGTATTACATTTAAATTGTTTAAAATCTACCATTTTCTATTTCATTGATCTTTAAATTATAATCGTTGAGTATTAAGTGAATTATACAATTTTTTAAATCAAAAGTTGGAAAAAAATAAGTATAAAACATGTGTACCACAAGTAATTTTTTTGGATTAATTTAATTAAAACCAAAACTCCTAAATTAAAATCAAATGATTTGGTTGTCAAAGAGATTTGACAACCAAATCATTTACTTTGTATAACTCACCACCAACACAAATTCCTCTATATATATTCATACTCACAACACATTCATCATTCTAAAATGAATATCTTTCTTCCTTACATTTTTCACACCATTTTTTCTCTCTTTCTCTTAACTTTCTCTTTATTAATTTGTCAAAAATCATGAGGAAGAGCAGAGGGAGGCAAAAGGTGGAGATGGTAAAGATGCCAAATGAGACAACCTTCAGGTCACCTTCTCAAAGCGTCGGTCCGGCCTCTTCAAGAAAGCTAGCGAGCTCTGCACATTTTGTGGTGCTCAGACCCAAGTCCAATTAATTAGGCCCAAAGGCCAGACCCATTAGTCAATCAAACCCAAGCCCAAGCCCACGAGACTATTTTTATTTAACAATACTTCGATAAAAAAAACTTATAAGTTTAGATAATTGTTGACACTAAAGTTTTTCTACTTAATTTTAAAAAGATGATAAATCAAGCTTTGTTTGAAAAAATAAACATAGAATGGCAAAAATAAGAACGAAAAAACAAAACAAAAACAAAAGAAGCTTGTATCTTGTATAGATAAAAACTAACCATATAAAAAGAACTATAATTTTTTAGAACAAGGTTAAAATATTTTTTTGTCACATATTTTTAATTTTTTTACTGAATGTGGTTATTTATTTATTTGCATAATTTCTTTGAGGGGTGACTTGAAGACAAAATTAGACTAATATTGTTCTTTTCAAAATATTTATAAAAATATTGTTGTTTGAAAACTATTTATAAAAATATTATAGTTTTTTTTTTTAAGTTGTAGAGTCTTCAAAATTCGACCTAGGTCGAATTTTGAAGATTCGACCTTCATTCTATATTTTTTATTTTCCATTAATTCGACCTAAATTTTTCTTTTTTCTTTTTAATTTTTCATTATATTATTATGTAGTATATTCCATTTCTTTTTTTCTTTTTAATTTTTCATTATATTATTATGTAGTATATTCCACTTTACATTTTTTTATTATTTTATTATTTTTTAAACCATCTTAACTTAACTCTAAAAATAAAAAAATAATAAATAATAATATCTCATAAAAATAATAATGTGTACATAAAAGTATCTCATTTATATAAAAATAATTACAAAAATAAATGTGTCCCACAAGTCGGACGTTGTCGATTTCGAGCTGGTTGTCGTCATTAAACAATCTAATTACACTTCAAAAATTGATTTTAGTGGAAAAATCCAACATTTTAATGGATTGATCCCAAGATTAATGAGCGCTTAAATCATTCTCTGATACCAATTGATGGAATAAACATGCATAAGGCGGAAGCAAACAGAATCATTAAACAATCTAATTACACTTAATTTCAGTTATAAGCATGCTTAAAAATAGGTTTTTCACATACAAGGGTTTCAGTTCATTACCTTTGAAGAATTCCACCTTAATCCTTATACTTTCCACGAATTTGACCTTCAAATTTATAGTAGACCACCAAAAGAATCTTCTCTACATTCTCAGCTTTGGATTTGAGCTGTGGAACTCTGAATTGAGAGGGAATTGGAAGTAATTTGTAGAGGGTTTGAGAACTCAATGAAATTTTGCAAAAATTTCCAAAATTTCAGAATTTCATCTACTTCAATTTTAAAAATTGAAGTATTTATTCAACATAAACATGCAAGCACTAAGTCTTTCAACAATTTGACACTTCAAATAGTGCTCATGTAATGGCCGAGGGATTTTGATAGTTATTTAGAAAAGCTATCTTGACATCCATTTTCTAGATTTATAATCATAAAAGGCAGCAATGGATTAAAGTATTCTAATAAACTTGATCATGACAACCAAAGAGAAGGCTTCTTTATAGTCTACCCCCTCTCTTTGAGTAAACCCTTTTACCACGAGTCCAGCTTTATAGGTCTGTACCATACCAGCTTGGTCTCGTTTTCTCTTGTAGATCCATTTGCAACCAATAGCTTTTACCCTCTCTTGTTGATCTACAAGTTCTCAGATAGAATTGAAGTACATTAACTCCATTTCGAAGTCCATGATTTTTATCCATTGGTCTCTATCCACATCTACCATTTCCTGTTTAAAAGTCAATGGATCATCTAAGCCATCATCAAGTATGATGACTTGAGTTCCTATTAAACCCATTTAACAGTCAGGCTAATAAACAACCCTCCCATTACGTCGAGGCATTCTCAACTCTTGAGAATGATGTGAAGTATTAGTTTCATCAACAACTTTTATTGAAGGACCAGCTTGATCAACAGCTTTTGTTGATTTATCTGTAGTTTCTCTTGATGTCTCACTCAATACTAGCTTACTACTATGTTGATGATTTTTAATGTGATCTTCCTCTAGGAATGGTGCATTTATTGATACAAACACTTTATCTTCCTCTAGGAATACTTTTAAATGGTGTCTCAATTCCTTTGGGTTCTGCACCAACACATGTGTTGGGCACCCCCAAATCTTGAAGTGATATAAACTATCTTTACGTCCTCTCCATAACTCGTAAGGTGTTTCTGAAACACTTTTTGAGGGAACTACGTTCAAAATATACACTTAGTCTCTACTGCATGACCCCAAAAATAACTAGGCAATTGAGCGTAACTCATCATTGAATGAATCATGTCCTACAAGGTTGTATTTCTCCTTTCCACTACACTATTTTATTGTGGTATACCAGGTGCTGCGAGTTAAGACTGAATTTTCATGTTCTATCAAATAGTCTTGGAATTTTAAGTCCATAAACTCACCACGTCAATTTGATCAAAGTGTTTTAATCTTTTTACCTAGGTGGTTCTCAACCTCAGCCATATATTCCTTAAACTTTTCAAGTGTTTCGAACTTATGATGCATTAGATAAATATAGTCATATCTAGAATAATCATCTATAAAGATGATGAAATATTCATATCCTCCTTTAGCTTTAACATTCATCGTAACGCAAAGGTCTGAATGTACTAGCTCTAAGGATTCTTTGGCTCTAAGAACTTTCGCTGTAAAAGATCTTTTGGTCATCTTACCCACAAGAAAAGATTCATATGGAGGTAATGAGTTATCTTCTAATTGATTTAGAAGTCCATTCTTAACGAATCTCCCAATCCTATTGAGATTAATGTGTCCTGATCTTAAGTAAATAAGATAGGCATTTGGAGAAATCTTTCGTTTTTTATTTTGAGTTTCAACTGTTCTAAACATCTCTATATTTAAAATGGCTTTTACTGTTTTAACACGTATAAGTTATTTTCTAAATTTGCATAACATATTTTAATACCTTTCGAAATAATGAACACTTCATTATTTTCAAAAGAGATTTTGTAATTTTGTTCAAGCAAACAAGAGATATATATTAAATTCCTTTTCATAGAAGGAATATAATAGACATTTTCAAGTAAAATGTGTTTATCTCAAATAAATAACTTCATATCTCCCACTACTTTAGCTTGAACAACTTCCCCAATCCCTACTTTAAAAGTTGCTTCGCTTTCTGTAAGTTGTCTCAAAGAACTAGTTACTAAGTGAAAGCACAAATATGATTAACGACACCTGAATCTATTTTCTAGGTCTTTTTATCATGTTCACTAAGCACATCTCAATGAAAAACAAATCATATTTACTTTGTCGTGCTTTATTTGTCTCTTCATCTCTGACATTCACGATTTCTTTAGCAGAGGTCATGCTCTTAATTTTCTTAGCTAATATATCAGATATATTTGTTAGAATAATGTTTCAGACATTTTTATTTGCCTTAATCCATCTATCATATGCATTCCAACCATTTTGGTCTGCAAATGACTTAGGAGATCGAGGACATTGCTCTGTTAAAACAAGTTCTAAATCATCGTTTGCTACTATATTTGATTTCCATGTTGAATAATTATTACCGTTAAACATATCGGAAATGAGTAATTTGGAGGAATTCAACATGCTAAAACTTTAACAAATTCTAATTAGTAAAATGTTTCTAAATCCAATCCTATTGTAATAAAAATAAATAATGTCCCTAAAATTCATCATTTGTTTGCACCAATACTATAGTGAGTTAGAATAAGTTCTACCGAAAGGCAATCAAATACTCTTTCACTAATGCAAGACATTCTTGACTAAATACTATCTCTATAATAACTCTTATTCTTATAGTTATTTAGCTACCGATTTCGGTCAAGAAATTACTAACACTTAGTAATTCTGTAAGTGTAACCCTCCATTTTCAGACTCCAGAGGTCGACCCCAATGATGCTTCTAAATTGGATAGTCAAGGTTGGGTATTGACTTAAGAAATCTTATCCATTCCTGGAGTTTTAGTTGTTCCAAATCCTATGTTATGACCCTCCAAGGGGATAGTCGTTTGTTAAACGATTAGTGTAGATTGCCTAAAGTCAACAAGTAGACGCAACATAGGAATCTCACAATCCAAATTAATGGAAGAGACCGTAGGACATGTTGACACATATCCTTCACACACTTACTATGAACTACTTCCCCTATTCACTTGCTATTTACTTATACAAACAATTTTTGAATGGGGGTCACTCCAGAGTGACACGAAGCCAAGCATGAATCTCACGGTGTGAACTCTTAGGGACATGAGAGCTAAAAACAATATATCTTATATGTCATACCCCCCACCAGATTACCCTCCTAAACTGGATGGAATAGTGACTACAGCAGTTACCAACCCTTTTGCTGGCACTTATTGCCTATTTTACTTGTTAACAAATACTCAAATCCTAAATATATACATATTAACTCAGAACTTAATACATTTACACTACAAGGTTCCGCAACATTGATTATACATGGATATTACCACCTAGTGAGCCCCATCAAGAATACTAGTCACTAGACAAACACATGTGTACTAGCTAATACAGGTCTTCAATTACGCTTCCCTCAACCTGTTTCTTTGAGTGGTAGAGCAGCAACAGAAAAGTCTTCTGGGAACTGACCGCTACCTAGAAAAGAAAACATTTGAAAACGTGAGCTAGAAGCCTAGTGAGTGACTTAATAAAACAAAAATCTCATACTTAAACCGAAAGCTTGAAAACATAATGCTGGAACTTAAAGTATACCAAGCAGATGTGTACTTAAAACCTTTTAAACCAATGCATCTGAAACCTGAATCTTAGTTGAGAATGAACATCCACTACTCTAATTCCCAACGTTGAGCCATGGCCAGATGAGACCTCTACTTCGACCTGTTCACATTAAACTATGGCTAGAAGAGATCCCTACATCGATCTTTTTAAATATACCGATGGCATCTCAAGAAACATCCCTAAGACATAAATGTTGATAACAACTTTTATACATCAATAATCATCATTACATCCTGGTTGAGAACGAGCATACACTGCTCTAGCTCTGTCTCTTATACACATCTAGATGTGTATAAGAGACAGGTCTATTACCGGCCAAAAGACTTATACCTCGGCCTCTCATTCAGACCTACCTACATACACACGGAGTTTGTTACGTACCGTCAGCACCTTAAGTACATCTATTCAGATACCTTCCCTACCAGTATCCCTACTCATTATGTTTAGAAATACCAACGCATGTACTTTGGCAACTTTAGGTATTTAAAACATAGTACGTCAAGCTTCATTCAATCTTAGCTTTAACCCTAACGCATGCTTCATATTTTGAGAAATAAGTTGGATTAAAACATATTAAACTAGCTTGTAAAACCACTAGCATGCATTAGACATGAAAAACATACTTGGAAAACTCATACACTAGTAAACATCAAGCGTTGATAAACATTCACAAGCATTAAAAATTTCAAACTATCCTTCTAGCCTAGAAGAATATATGACTGCCTTTATCCTTAGTTGAAAGAAAACTAATAGTTCTAAAAACTAATAGTTCTAACCCTCAACATCAACCTTAGTTGGGGAGAACTCCTTTGCTCAATCCCTCGATGTCGTATTACCTACGTGCATGTTGTTATAACTGAGTACCGTCGTACCTCATGTACCTGACTAGGATACCTTCTCATTGTCCTTCAGTATCCTCAGGTACTTTTGCTCAGATACCTTCTCAAACGTCCTTCAGTACGAGCTGCTAAGATACCTACTCATATGTCCTTCGGTATTAATTTGGTCGGATACCTTCTCAAAAGTCCTTCGATAACAAATTGGCCAGGTACCTTCTCAAGTGTCCTTCAGTACCAAATTGGTTAGATACATTTTCATATGTCCTTCGGTATCAATTTGGCCGAATACCTTCTCAAAAGTCCTTCGGTATCAAATTGGCCAGGTACCTTCTCAAGTGTCCTTCGGTACCTCGTTTTAAGTAAAACTAGTCATAAACATTTAATTGAAAGGATACCTTCTCATTGTCTTTCAGTATCCGTCACGTAACTAGTCACAACATTTAGTTGAACATTAAAGATTACTGCTCAAATCATCATACTAATTCATCCATCATACTAGTTTATCATAAAAATAAAGTTACTTAAACATACTGAAAGCATTTGGAAAAGATAACATATTTAAATCATATCAATTCCATATAAAACATGCTTTACATAGCATGAAAGACAGTTCCACAGTTACGTTGCTTGGCATTTCATCTATACACTTAGCATGAGAATAACTTTAAAGAAATCATAATTTCTAAATCATTAAAAACGTTAATTCATCACATAGTCACTCACAGCTTGTTGGCCTCTTAATGGGTTACATGCTTCTTCTAACTCTTCTTGGCCTGAAAGGACATATTTTCCGGTTAAACCACTGAGAATTCCTAGTAAAATACCTTAATTAATTCATTTATTAAAGGAATTTTAACAGACGACTCTACTGGTGAGATCCCCATGAGCCACACCAGTGAGATCACCTTGAGCGACACCAGTGAGATCACCTTGAGTGACACCAGCGAGATTACCTTGAGCGAGACCTCATTACTAGCAACACCAGTGATAGTCAGCCCCCCAGCGATACTAGCGATACTCAGCCATCAGCGACACCAGCGATACCCACTCACCAGCGACACCAGCGATACCTGCCCAATTTCTAGTGAGATTCCCCTCTAGAGCGAGATCCTCTTCACAAAGTTAGCGAGATCTCCTTCATTAGTGAGATCCTCTTCACAAATTCTCGCTGTAATCTCCACTGTGAGTTGTTTGCTTGTTCTTCCCAAGCAGCTGTCTGCTTATGCACAGGTTCTCTATTACAACTTTAAAAATTCATAACTCAAAATCCAGACTTCTTCCGAAGAAACTTCCATTTACACCATGTTTATAATTGAGTAACTTTCTTACTGTAAAGTTTCAGCCACAAATTCCTTATAGTTTGGCCTAGAGCTCCCAATCTTCACCTCGGGCCCTGATTAACCCAAGATTCTATCCCTCCTGTAATTTCATCACTTTCCATTCTTCTTCTCCTGCTATCTTTCTCCAATAAGACAACTTTGAAAATTAGATTCTCCCAGCTTTCAAATGGCACCGATTTCACTAAATTTGTTAATGTAGATTGCCAAAACCAAACTTTCGAAGTTCCTTTTCCCTTTTAATCTTCCTACCGCCTCCCAAATTCAAGGATAATTCGCCACGTCAACTCATATCTAATGACTCAGCCCAAGCCAATAAGTGAGTTTCTTTATTTAATATGTTTTTCTTTTCCTTTCTCTTCAATCTCTATAATTTGCATGGATTTTCACTTTTATGATATTTAATATATCATTCCTTTGGCGAAACATACTTGTTTAGGAACTTAGATTTCGGGGTTTACACTTAGCTTACACGAGCTTATTTCTTCATGCTTCCACTCTCTATCCTTCCTAAGTCATGGCTTCATTCAACTCATTAAGAGATGTCTCATTACTTTCTCTTACTTAAAATAATTAGGGTTCAAGCTTTACAGTATATGTTATTAGTATCCACTGAAGTGTTCTAAATGTTTGGGTATATACTTTTACATAGGCATAATTTGGCTAATAAAAACCCTAAGTCTATGTGGTTTATCCAAGTATAACATTTATATTTGGATTTAACCTACTATGTCTATGTGATGAAACCATTTCATTACCTTACACCGCTCACGCATGCTCATAAAACCGGTTAACAATGTTCGGTATTTCTGTTATATTCCCTAGGTAGAAGTTGTTCCATAGATCATCAATTTAAGTACCTATAGCCTTAGATAGAATTATAGCTCGATCGAGTTTGTAACTGTGTTTTATAAGATAACAACCTATTTTAACTATTAAAACAAGTTGTCATTAAATCTAAGTGAGCATGCATTTGATCTTTGTTATAGATTTTAAATGTCTAACTCATTTTATGACTATTATAAAAATATAGACATAGTTAACCAGAGTTGATCGACCTCCTCTTGGATCAGAGTTGATCGACCATCTCCATCCATCAATCTTTACTGACGTTGCTTCTCCATCATCCTGTGGAAATAGTAATTCACTTGAGGCAAGTGGATTAATTGAGGCATTTTCATTTAAAACATTTTTTTTTTTTTGACAATTTCTTCAAATTCGACTGATAGTAACCCTTCGCCTATATCGATTTTGGCTAATGAAGTTCATAAGAAAGATCTACCTAAAATGATAGAGTTCCAAAGAGAATAAGTGTTTTGGTTATAATTAAGAACATAGAAATTTGTTGAGAAGATCAAGCCATCAACATTTACTAAAACATCGTGTACTACTTCTAATGGCTTTCTAATGCTACAGTCTGCCAATTGGGTCACAATATTTGTACTTTTAAGATCTAGCAATCTAAGTTCATAAAACAAAGATGCATGCATAATTCTCACAGCTACTTTTAGGTCTATCAGAGCACTTTGCAGCTTCTTCTTACCTACAGTGCAAGGTAAGCAAAACATACCTAGATCGTCTTGTTTTCAAGGTAGGTTAATTGACATTACTATTGCTTGAGTTATAATCATTTCTTCATTTTTCTTGTCCCACTACTTTGAGCTCGTTTCAGGAGAGTTAGCAGTCTGTTTTCCAAGGTTCTTAGTTTGTTTATCTTTTTATTCTTTCTTCTAAGGGTCTAAGAGTCCACTTGGAAAAAGAGCAATAGAAGTACATGCTTTAAGATCGGGTTTTTCTAAAGAAACAGAATTTATCTTCCTAGAGTTCCTAGATGCTCAGCATCTATTGTCGTATTTACCAAAACCAACAAAGTTGATTGAATTGATCTTCAGAGAATTCAATTGACAGATTCAGATTTTCATGAATTCAATTATCGGGGATTCTAAGGATTTAGAATTAATAGATTCAGAGGATTCAAATTTAGAAGATTCAGGACATTCGAGTGATTCAAAAGATTCATTGTTCACAAAACCAGAAGATTCAAGTTTAGAAGATTTAGGAGAAGTAGAGACACTAACTGTAGTAGGAGCACTTACATTCTTAAATGAGTGTCAGGTTGTTTAGGGAGCTTACCATATTTGATATCAAGTTTACTTACCATGGTGGCCAGCTTAGAAATTTGATTGGCTAGATGTAGCATACCTTGCCTTGTCTTTTTTTAGAAAAGAGCATTTACTTCGTAAATTTTTTTACTCTTGTTGGAAGGTACTTATATCTTTTTGAAATGTTAGCATAGTGTTTTCCAATGAATTCACCATATTTTCTAGGGGTGCACTAGAATTAGATGAACTCCCTTGTTGGTCACCTTTTCTTCCACATTTAAGATAAAGATGACCTCATGACCCTTCATTGCAAGTGTTGCTATAAGGATCTCGTCTTTACCCTCCAAGGTAATTGACTTATTCCACGTGAACTTGAGTTTTCAACTGTGCTTGAGCCATTTGTTGCACACGAGTAGTAAGATAAGTAATTTGAGAACGTAACTCTTTTACCTATTGTGTTACAAAAGAGTTAGGTTCGGTGGGCATCGAGCTAAATTGTTGGGAATTATCTGCCATGGTAGAAATGATTTGGCTCACCTTTGAGGGTGTTTCATCGGCTAATGCACCTCCGAGTGTCGCATCGACGTTGCTTATGTCATCAGGAAGTAAACTTGAATAAAGTCGAGGTAAAAAATTTGGTGATGTGGGAAGCTCGTATAAAGTTAATTGTAGCGTTCTCAATACTCAAAGAAGGTTTCTCCAAAAAATTGTTTGATCCCATAAATTTCCTTCCTAATCTATAGGGCTCTAGAACCCGGGAAGAATTTCTCCATAAACTTCTGTTAAAGACCATTCCAAGTTGTTATTGAACTGACGGGCAAGTAGTAAGACCAATCTTTAGTCACATCCTTTAAAGAAAAGGGAAAGGTTCTAAGATTTAGTTGTTTTTGGGTAACTCCTTGAGGATGCATCCCATCGCATACTAGGTGGAAATCCTTAATATGCTTGGTTGTGTAATTAGAAAATGTGTAACGCCCGGATCCTTACAAATTATGATCCGACCGCTATGACATGCATACTTAGACTTTTCTATCATGAGATGAGTTTTAGTTGAAATTTCAAAGAACATATCTAAATTTTATTAATTAGATAGAAAAACTATATAAAAAGTTTATTTATCAAAACACCAAGATCCATAAAATACTAGCGTGTGGTACAAAATGCATGTGCCTATAATAGTGAGTTTGATGGTTGGCCAATTGAGCGACGTCCAATTCTGCCATCTACGTTGTGTCCTTACCTACAAGGTCTGTAAAAATATAGGATGAGTATATAATATACCCAGTAAGTAGTTCTCACGTAGGGTAGTGACCAAATGCACAATCACAAGCAACATGTCATGAAAACATATGATTCGGACCGAAGACATATAATAACATGTGGTGGTCGGTTATGCTTCCAACATAAATCTCTCTGCCCTGATAGGAAGATGAGAACCTAAGCGAAAACTAACCCATCTGATGATTAGCGGGTCATGCAGTCAGTAGGGTCAGAGTTGCATCCAACATCAACCATTAGCATAAATGTAATATTGAACTAGAGGGGTGCAACCATACATACCCTGCTAGTCCCTAGCATAAACATAACGTAAGATTAGGCCTGGAGGGGTGCCACCATACATGCCCTGCCATCCCTGGAAGCATAAATTTCTCCGCCCTGATAGGAAGATGAGGACTTAAGCGGAAACTAACCCATCTGATGATTAGCGGGTCATGCAGTCATTAGGGCCAGAGTCGCATCTAACATCAACCATTAACATAAATGTAAGATTAGACTGGAAGCATAACTTACACCTAATTAAAACTTGATTTTAACGTAATCGTGAACAAACATAATGCATGGGTCCCTTGTAGAGAAACGTGTTCTAAACGTGTAATGCAGTATAACAATTAACATAATCATGCAACATAATAAAGGTACATTACCATAGAACATTTAAAGAGAGGGTGAGATAAACTACTTACCTTGACTATGATCTAATTATTCCTTATTATTCTTTATGATTTGATCAGTAGAGCTTTCCCCTTTTAAACTAGAAGGAAATTTGGGCAGCACCATACCCGAGCTTTTCTCTTTTAGCCTCACAGAACTTCCTCACTCACACTTACTCTTTCACACGATTCTTTGTTACTGAGATTTGTTTGAGAATGGGTTAAATCTTCGGCAAAGGGTCCTATTTATAGTAGTTTTTAGCTCTTCTCAGTGTGACAAATCATCCTACAGGTGGCTTCTTTAGAATTACTTAGGGTATAAGGATTCCTCTCAATAAGACACCTAATCTTGGCTAACGTTTGCCCTTACGTCATCATTCTTTGTTTGTATTCAATTTTAAGATTTTTCTATGTATAATCTTTAAGATCGTGGCTAAATTCAACGCATAATCCACGGTTCTGTCCAAATCTCGCTCTCTTTGTTCTCAGAATCTCGCTCTCTCCAGCTTTCTTGATGGTTTAGGTCTCGCGGCTCTTGCTCTTGCTCTTGTTGTCGCTGGTTCCGCTCTCGCTCCCGCTCTTGCTCTTGCTCTTGCTCCCGTTCCAGCTCCTGCTTCCGCTTTTTCCTACTGTCTCGCTAAGAATCTTGCTCTCTTTACTCTCGCTCTCTCCAATATCACTAGTTTTCACGCGTGGTTGCTTCACTGCTTATGGATTCCACTTCCTCTTTTTAACTCTTTCAAATTTTAAGAGTATATGGTCAATTAATTCACCTCCAATTCTTCCAATGAATAGTGTCCAAACAAAAGTTATCTAATGCCCGTTATCTCCTAAATTAACTAGCGTCCAACTTCCAATTAATCCTCCCTGATTCTGCTCTCTTATTCATTATTTTTTGATAATGAATAAATTTCCAATTAATCCAATAAATTTCCAATTTCCAATTATTCATTTTTTTTCTCCTAAATTTCCACCTCTTTAAATAAAATTTCGTCCGGCTTATTATTTGACATATAATTTCTTGTATGCGTTCAAATCTAAGTCGTTACATTCTTCCCCCCTTAAGAACTTTCGTCCTCGAAAGTTTCTTGGTTCTTAAAAAGATAAGGGTATTTGTCTTTCATCTCTTCTTCTCGTTCCCATGTAGCTTCTTTCACTTGCTGATTTCTCCAGAGAACCTTCACTAAACTTATTTCCCGATTACGAAGCGACTTCTTCTCTTTTGCCAGGATGCAAACCGGAGTCTCCTCATATTCCAAGTTTTCACTTATTTGTAGAGGTTCATAATTTACTACGTGTGATGGGTCAAACACGTATTTTCGAAGCATCGATACATGGAAGACATTATGTATTGTAGAAAGTGTGGGTGGTAATGCCAATCGGTAAGCTACTTGGCCAATACGTTCTAATATTTCTAAGGGTCCAATGAAGCGAGGGCTAAACTTGCCTTTTCGTTTGAAACGCATAATGCCCTTCATTGATGCTACCTTTAGAAATACGTGATCTCCTACTTTGAATTCCAACTCTTTTCGACGGTTATCAGCATAATTCTTCTGTCTGCTTTGAGCTGTTCACATTCTTTCCCCAATTAGCTTAATTGACTCTGATGTTTGCTGCATCAATTCAGGTCTTAGTAGTGTTCGCTCCCCGATTTCATCCCAGTGTATAGGGGATCTGCATTTCTTTCCGTATAAGGCTTTGAAGGGAGCCATACCAATTGTCGCCTGATAACTATTATTATAAGCAAATTCCATAAGGTGTATTTGCGAATCCCATGCTCCAGTAAAATCGAAAGCACATGCCATCAACATGTCCTCTAGGATTTGATTAACTCGTTCTGTTTGGCCATCAATTTGTGGGTGGAAGGCTGTGCTGAAATTTAGCTGTGTGTCCATTGCTTTCTATAAACTTTTCCAGAACTTGGAGACGAAACGAGGGTCTCGATCTGAAACAATTGATATTGGGATTCCATGTAACCGGATGACTTCTTTTAAGTACATTTGAGTTAGTGCTTCCGTAGTGTGAGTGGTTTTGCATGGTAGGAAGTGGGCCGATTTGGTAAGTCGATCTACAATCACCCAAATCATGTTGTGGCCTTTAATAGTTCTCGGGAGTTCTGAGATGAAGTCCATAGAAATATGTTCCCATTTCCATTCTGGAACATTTAAAGGCTGAAGGAGTCCTTGTGGTCATTGTCGTAGAGCTTTCACCTGTTGACAAACTAAACATTTACTTACATAGTCGGCTATTCATATTACACCACCAGTAATGTGCTTTCAAGTCTCGATACATCTTGGTACTCCCAGGATGTATTGAAAAGTGTGATTCATGAGCTTCCTTCAGTAGTTCTTTCTTGATTTCTTCATCATCTAGTACATATAGACGCCCACGGTAGAGGAGTGCAAAGTCTGGGGCTATAGAGAATTGATTGGTTTCTCCATTCTCTGACTGTAGTTGTTTGTTTAGGTATTTATCTATTTGTTATGCATCAATTATCCTTTCCCTTAATGCAGGTCTTGCAATTAACTGTGCTATTCGAGTTGTGAAGGTGTTTGATATTAGTGAGATCTCAGTTTTTCCAGGTCATCCATTATGTGTTTGGAGATGGTACTTAGAGCTATTGTATGAGCTGATTTCTGCTTAAGAGCATCAGCAACAATGTTAGATTTTCCTGGATGATAGAGGATCTCACAGTCATAGTCTTTGACTAATTCTAACCATCTTCCTTGCCTCATATTTAACTCTTTCTGAGTAAAGAAGTACTTAAGGCTTTTATGATCTGTATAAATTTGGATTTTTTTCCCATATAAGTAATGTCTCCATATCTTTAAACCAAGGACTACGGCAGCTAACTCCAAGTCATGAACGGGATAATTTTGTTCATAAGGTTTTAGTTGTCTTGAAGCATATGCTATTACCTTTCCGTGTTGCATCAATACATAACCAAGCCCCTTCTTCGATGCGTCACTGTACACAGTTAAACCCCCTGATCTGTCAAGTATGGTGAGAATAGGGGTTGTGGTCAACTTTTCTTTTAGTTCCTAGAAGCTTTGCTCACATGCTTAGTTCCAAACAAAAGGATTATTCTTCTTAGTAAGGTTAGTTAAAGGTAATGCTATACTTGAGAAGTTGTTCACAAATCATCTATAATATCTTGCTAATCCAAGGAAGCTGCGTACTTCGCTGACTGTTGTTGGGCAGGCCACTTGCTAACTGTTTCAGTCTTAGCAGAATCCACTGAGATTCCTTCTTGCTTTATAATATGCCCTAAGTAGGCAACTTGTCGCGTCCAAAACTCACACTTGGAGAATTTAACATACAACGTTATTCATGTTCGGAATATAAAGTACTCCGCTAAAGATCTTTCATTGTTCTCGCTCAAACTTTGATACCAAAAAATCATCTATAATACAATACACATTATCAAGATGGTCCTTAAAAATTCTCTTTATCAAGTCCATAAGGCTGCGGGGCATTTGTATCTCCAAAGGCAGCACAACGAATCATCAATGCCCATCTATCTTGTTCGGAAAGCAGTTTGGGTATATCATTCCTTGTGATTCGTAGTTGATGATATCCAATCTGCAAGTCTATTTTGAGAATACGAGAGCTCCTTGTAAGTCGCGTCAAATAGGTCATCAATCGTTGGGAGTGGATACTTTTCTATTGTCAAACTATTCAACTCCCGATAATCTATACATAACGCATTTGATCCATCCTTTTTCTTAAGCAAATAAAATAGGTGCTCCCCATGGAGACACGCTAGGCGTAAAATCCCTTATCTAGTAATTCTGGTAACTGTTTTGAGTTCTTTAATTCTGCATGGTGCCATTTTATATCGGTATCTTAAGATAATTGGTTCAGCTTTGGGAATTAGATCTATACAAAAATTTTATGTCTCTATTCGGTGTAAACCTGGTAACTCTTCTGGAATACATTCTTAAAATTCCCTTATTACAAGAATGACCTTAATTTCATACTTTTTGGTTTGTAAATCTACTACACTTGTCTAAAATATGACCAACCTCGGATAGTTAACAAATGTTTGTTGTTTAAGCTAAAAATTACTTGGCCTAATGCTTAGAACTCTTAAACTTAAACATTGGTCCTTTGTTGAAAGTAATATAACCTCTTTATTATGGCAACTCTATCTTGCATAGTTTTGCTGCTAACCAGTCCATACCATAGTATATTCAAATCACTTATGTCGTAGCATGATAGTGTCACCCCTAGTTTATGTCCTGATACTGACAATTCACAGTTTTCTACACTAAGTGGCCAACATAATACCTCCGGCAGCTAGCTACGGATAAATTGTACCTAACGTTTCTTGATGTTAATTGAGCATGTTTGCAAATATTGTAGAGATAATGAATGACTAACCGATCAAATAAATTGAGCATAATACCCGAATGTAATTACCTGTAACAACTCATCTTATCCTCTCGCCTTTTACAGTTATAACAGCAAACACCAATCCTTTCTGTGTTGTTAACCTTTACTAGTAGCTGGGTGTCTGCGTTTAGCTTTGAGTAAGACTTTGTATAGTGACCTGTGTCTCATATGAATAAAACACCCAAAGTTTTGAAGACATTTGCCCCTAATGTGTTTTTCCACAATTCTGCACTTAGGATATGTAAATGTTTTGACTTTTCTTGTGTAACTGTACGTCCTTTGTCTTTGGGAATTTTTGCTTGCCTTGTGACTTTTGGAAGCCCTTTGTTGGGAATTTCCTCTTTCATTTGCGATCATCCTCGTTCAAATTTATTTTGCAGCAAGACTCTACCTCCATGAGTAAGGCCACTCGAGTGTAAGGGCATACTTTTTTGTCGGAAAGTATGTAACAATGCCTAAGTTCCCTTCTCTTAATCCCAAAATAACCTTTCCACCTTATTCTCTTCTATGTCTACTAGTCGAGACAGAGTGAGACAAGCATCAAATTTCTTCGTTCATACTCTGCCACCGACATGTCTCTTTGACGAAGATTAAGAAATTTCACTTCCTTTTGACATCTCACTGTCAAAGGAAATACTTGTTGTAAAAAGCCTGATTAAATTTTTGCAATGTAGACTACACCTTTGTGGTCTTTTGTGGATTCCCACCAGAACTTTGCATGGCCTCTTAAACAGATGTGGCACAAATTACTTTCTATTCTTCTGGGATGTTCATATGGCGGAAAATAGTTTCTATTTTTTTTATCCAATCATCTGATATAATTATCCACAGATGATCCATCAAATGTTAAGGGTTGAACTTCCTGAATTCCAATGATCTCGAGTATTTGTATCGTTGTGTTTGTTGTTGTGGACAAGGTTGTGTTTCCATTACTCATATTTTATATGTATACTCCTCTGGTGTAAGTAACACATAACGCGCTTCCATGTCCTTGATTTTGATCCTTTTGTGATTCACTCGAGTCTGCCTCGTCGTGTTGACCCTTTTGTGTGCATTTGGTACACACATTTATATTTCATAATAAGGAAGCAATCTAATTTTTTTTTAACTCAACCTTAGTTTACTAAATTACTCGTTTGGAAAATTCCACTTACCAACGTATTTGCATGGCTAGTGCATCACTTAACAGCCGAACCATCAAACACCATGACTCTTCTAATGCAATAGAGCCTATTTGGCCCAAACGGCTCTGATACCAAAACTATAACGCCCGATCCTTACAAAATTATGATCCGTCCGCTATGACATGCATACTTAGACTTTTCTATCATGAGATGATTTTGTAAAATTTCAAAAACATATCTAAATTTTATTAATTAGATAGAAAAACTATATAAAATTTTATTTTACAAAACACCGGATCCATAAAACATATCATGGTGGTACAAAATACATTGCCTATAATAGTGAGTTTATCTGGTTGCCATTTGAGCGACTCCAATTCTGCCATCTACGTTGTTTCCTTACCTACAAGGCTGTAAAATATATAGGAATAGATATAATATACCCAGTAAGTATTTCTCACGTAGGGTAGTAACAAATGCACAATCACAAGCAACATTGTCATGAAAACATATGATGGACAAGACGTATAATAACATGTGATGGTCGTTTATGCTTCCAACATAAATCTCTCTGCCCTGAGGTAGATAGAACCTAAGCGAAAACTAACCCATGTGTGATTAGCGGTTCATGCAGTCAGTAGCCAGATTCGCATCCAACATCAACCATTAGTATAAACGTAATATTTGACTAGATGTCAACCATACAACCTTGCTATCCCGCATAACATAACTAAGATTAGGCTCTGAGTGCAACCATACATGCCCTGCCACCCTGAAGCATAAATTCCTCCCCTGATAGAGAATGACTTAAGCGAAACTAACCCATCTGATATTAGCGGGTCATCAGTCAGGTCCAGAGTCGCATCAACATCAACCATTACAGTAAACTAAGATTAGAAAACATAACTTACACCTAATTAAAACTTGATTTTAACGTAATCGTGAACAAACATAATGCATGGTCCCTTAGTAGAAACGTGTTCTAAACGTGTAATGCAGTATAACAATTAAACATAATCATGCAACATAATAAATTACATTACCATAGAAATTTAAAGAGAGGATGAGATAAACTACTTACCTTTCTTTGATCTAATTATCCTTATTATTCTTTATGATTTGATCAGTAGAGCTTTCCCTTTTTAAACTAGAAGGAAATTTGTGCACACCTTACCCGAGCTTTTCTCTTTTAGCCTCACAGAACTTCCTCACTCACACTTACTCTTTCACACGATTCTTTGTTACTGAGATTTGTTTGAGAATGGGTTAAATCTTCGACAAAGGGTCCTATTTATAGTAGTTTTCAGCTCTTCTGAGTGTGACAAATAATCCTACAAGTGGCTTCTTTAAAATTACTTAGGGTTTAAGGATTCCTCTCAATAAGACACCTAATCTTGGTTAATGTTTGCCCTTACGTCATCATTCTTTGTTTGTATTCAATTTTAGGATTTTTCTTTGTATAATCTATAAGATCGTGGCCAAATTCAACGCATAATCCACGATTCTATCCAAATCTCGCTCTCTTTGTTATCAGAATCTCGCTCTCTCCAGCTTTCTTGCTGGTTTGGCTCTCACGACTCCCGCTCTCGCTCTCGCTGTCCTGGTCGCGCTCTCGCTCTCGCTCCCGCTTCCGCTCTTGCTCTCGCTCTTGCTTTCGCTTTTGCTCCCGCTCCTGCTCCTGCTCCCGTTTTTTCCTACTGTCTCACTAAGAATCTTGCTCTCTTTACTCTCGCTCTCTCCAATGTTCTCTCCAATCTCGCTAGTTTTCACGCGTGGTTTCCTTCACTGATTGTGGATTCCACTTCCTCTTTTTAACTCTTTAAAATTTTAAGAGTATATGAGCAATTAATTCACCTCCGATTCTTCCAATGAGTAGTGTCCAAACAAAAGTTATCTACTGCCTGTTATCTCCTAAATTAGCTAGCGTCCAACTTCCAATTAATCCTCCCTGATTCTGCTCTCTTATTCATTATTTTTTGTTAATGAATAAATTTCCAATTAATCCAATAAATTTCCAATTTCCAATTATTCATTTTTTTCCTCCTAAATTTCCACCCCTTTAAATAAAATTTCGTCCGGTTTATTATTTGACATTTAATTTTCTATATGTGTTAAAATCTGGGTCGTTACAAAATGACTCAATTAATAAGAATTAATAGCGGCCTAATTAATTGTTCATTTTCATTAGAAAGAGCAGTTCTTGACTAAGATTGGATTAGTAGTTCAGAAAGCCTAAGTTACTAGCCCAATTGTACTTGAATTACTAATCATGCATAACTATGAACAAGATTAATTTTCCAATAATCCAAATTCACACATTTTCAATTTTTAGTTGTGGTTGCCCTAAGAAATTAAGCATATAGACATGCTATTATTTCTAGCAATCATTGAATAAAAGAAAGTTAGCTAAAAAATCTTAAATCCAATGTATAGAAATTATTTCACATTCAGGAATTAATTTCAGTAAGAATTTATTATAGAAATTATAGCAACTACGTGAAAGATTATAGAAAATTCAACCTCATACCAAGAAAATTAAGAATGTAACCTAAACTAAACTAGATCACTCACCTTAATGAAGAATCTCCTTCAAAATTTGTTCAAGGAAGAGCATGGATGCATAAAAAATAAGGTAAGAAACAAAGAAAAAGTGCAGAAAGATAAAAAATTTGAGAGAAAATCAAGTGAAGTTCTAATCTTTCCGTGAAAATGGCTAAATTTTCATTTTATATTTATGGTGTAACATTGCAATGGCAAGGAGAGCGTTGCAACTCTCTTGTCGATTCAAGACCTCAAGCGTTAGAGTGGGGTTGAGGTAGCGTTCCAACTCTGGACAAATTTGGAGGGAGCACGTGTTTCTTCTTTTTTCTCATCAAAACTAATAGTGTCGCGACACGAAGGGTAGCATCATGACACTTCCCTATTTATGCATCTACTGCCTTTTAATGTTACACAACAACATTGGAGTGGGGTTGTGACACTGTTGGGATGACATTTTCATAATTTCTTGTGTCTTCTTCATATTAGTTGACTCCAAGATGCATTTTGACTCCATTTTAACTAAAATTTTTCCTAATGACTCTTTCGCCCTTCCGAGACGAATTTACCTATGAAATGAACATTTTATGCATAAGAATTGTATAAAATGGATAGTGTTAATGATAGAAAACTAGTATTTTTAAGAGTTATCACTACCTTAACCCAAAAACCAATAAACTAAGATCCAAGGCTATCAACTCTAACTTAAACATTAAACGTGTATGTGGAGACATACAAGTGGATCTATGTTTAAGTGATAAACTAACGATCTGTAATAGATAGATAAGGTTGGGTACCTTATCCTAGTGACACTACGAATATGGCCAGCTTAGTAGTTGTTACAATTGTTGTAAAGTGCTACAAGTGATCTAATCCTGATCATTCATGTGGAGATATATGAGCATATGTATTCTATACAAAGAGTTTATATAAGACCAGACCACGAAATGAATAATCTCTCTATATAACACCATTACTTGAAGAGACCTATATTTCACAAGAATGACATAGGTGACTTAACCTGATCCTGAGTGAGTTGTGAACTTCTGCATATGAAGGCTGTCCTTTGATCTGCATGAGTGAGAGTGACAACTAGCCGATTCTCAACCCTTAAGAATAACGGGTAAGAACTATTGGTGGTATCCATTGACGTTACTGTGATTGTGTGTTCGTAAATTTAAGAGAGAGTCCCATTTGTTCATGACGGGAGAGGATTCGTGAAGATTTTTTTGTCTCCAAGGGTAAGATCCATGAATCCCTATCTTCCTCTCTATTTTTCTTTGAAAGCATGCTGTACAAATTAGCAATTGTTGTTTATCTTGTAAAATTCTTGTTGCTCTGGATTTTTTGTTCGTTTCTAAAATTGAAATTAAAATCATATGGCATTCACACGCTTCCACTTGGGATTCAATCCCTTCACAAATCTCTAATATTTTTTTTTTTAAAAAATCAAGATCGTTATCAAATAAAACAACTCCAACCACAAATTTTATGCAATGTTCTAACATCTTATATTCCTATTAAATTACAACTAAATTTAAAAGTAAGAGTGAATAGATTATAGACAACAATATATTACTAATTAACATATATATATACATATAGGAACAATGTTAGTGGGAGGTTCCCATAAAAGAAATGAAAATGCATCCACTAGACAATGTAAAGCATTATTGGATGAGCTAAATGAGAATGTCACACAACAAACTGATGGGATTTTGATTCAAACTTCTAATGGCAATTCACCATCATAGTTCTTCCTGACTCCAACTCCGGCAAACCCTAACCAGCAAGCCGACCTTTTCTTCGTCGATCCGAGAACATCATCTCCCATATTCTTACAACTATAGTTCTTATGGATCAAGAGGTTTCTTTTGAACTTAAGGAGGAAGAAATTCAATTTAGCTTAATTAAGATAAATAATATCTACGTGTTTCAATTTACAAAGATTTCAATTAAAATTTTTCACACAGTTTGATATTATATCAAAAGTTATATGATCAATCATAAAACTGAACTTCTTCCCTCATTATAATATAACTTTATGTTTGTGTAATTATTGGATTATGGTTAGTTTACTAGCAATCTTAATTATTAGTTTTATGTATCATGCATATAGTTTTATATATTGAATAAAATTTGACTGCTAATTTCGATTCCATCTTACACATAATATATGACGGTGGAAATTAAAAATCTAGTACTATCGTAGTACATAATCTTTCCATTTAGTATTTAACACGTCATTACATAATTTAAGAATAAGAAAAAATAAAATCAATTTTACAGTTCAATTTTCATCAACACTTTTAATTTCATCAAACTAGATTCTAAACATAGATGAGTTTTTACTAGTTTATCCACTAATTTTAACCAAAAAAATGTAAAAAACACTATAACAATTTTTATCTGTTTCGATGTTTTTTTCCCGACGCATCAATTTTCATTGATATAAACTGGTTTTTCTCTATGTAATTTTGATTCGTCAGCCAAAATGAAGGATCTACATTTTTTTTACATATTTATGTCGACGCAACTAGGCAGTTATCTCGACGCACAACGCGTCGGTCAAAGTTTTTAAAAAATCTAATTTTCCTTTCCCCCCATATTTTCCTTCCCCTTTTTTCCTAATGCCTACTTTCTTTCCCTCTAGTTCCTTTCTCACTCCACTTTTCCACCATTTTCCTCCCACTCTGCCACATTTTTTTTCTTCCACCTCCTCCATTCACTTTTTTCTTTGCAAGCTTGGAGGTCCAGCGACTGCTCCTCCGATGTTGGCAGCTGTACACTCCTCTATCACTGACGCTGCGCCCTCCTCCAACTCTGGAGTTGCATGTTGTAAGTTTACCTATTGTGTTAACACAATGCTTTTTTTTTTTGTTGATTAACATTGATTTTTCTTGAAAAAAAACAACAAATTCAATAGTGGGTATTAGAGTGTCATTCACTAAAATAAAGATCTAATTCAAACTTCTAAATGGTACATTAGCTCATTTCCAACAATTTTTTCTCCTCCTTTTCAAATGTTATTTTCAAATGATTAAACTAAATGTATTAGAAAAGAAATGAAAGAAAAAAGGAACACACTTTTTACATTACATTAGTGAGTTTTAACTAAAGGTAGTAACTTGTAGTTGAATATACTCTTTTTTCTCTATCTGACTTATATTTGTAGCATCAATTTTAAACACTTATTTTGTAATTGTTGTTTTTTTTTTACAAATAGTTGAAAAAAAAATGGGATGAAAAGATTTGAACTACATGGATGATTAAAATTTTAACATTCCATTATTATGTGAATTTATGTTGATGGAAAAAATAGAAAGTAAGATTTACAAAGTTAGAGAGAGAAACTCAATTACTTATTTAACTAAATATAAAAGGGTGTGTTTTGGAACTCGCTAGAGTTCAAAAAGCTTGTAAAAAAAATATCGTATATAGAAAGCATGTCAAAAACTATTCTTATGAACATGGAGTTACAAGATGAGTTTCAATTGTTATCCATTTTCTTAGGGTAATACGTTTGTTATTCATATTTTTTAGGAAATTTTTAGGTTTCTTTATGTAAAACCCGAACCCTAATTACTTTAAGTAAGAGTAAGTAATGAGATGTCTCCTAATGAGTTAAATGAAGCCATGTTTTAGGAGGGTTTGAGGCTAGAAGTAAGGAGAAATAAGCTCTTGTGTAGCTAAGTGTAAACCCCGAATTCAAAGTGTCCTAAACAAGCATGTTTGGCTAAAGGAATATATATTAAATATCATATAAGTGAAAATCCATGTTATTTAAAGAAGTTGTAGAGAAAAGAAAAGGAAAACACAAAATAAGGAAGCTCACTTATTGGTTTGACACGTGGTGATTAATCCTTGAATTTGGGGGGCGGCAGGAAGATTAAAAGAGAAAAGGAACTTCAAAAGTTTGGTTTTGGAAATCTACATGAGCAAATTTAGTGAAATTGGTGCCATTTGAAAGCTGGGAGAATCTAGTTTTCAAAGTTGTCTTGCCAGAGAAAGATGGCAGGAGAAGAAGAATGGAAAGTGATGAAAATATAGAAGAGACCGAATCTCGAGTTAATCAGGGCCCGAGGTGAAGATTGTGAGCTCTGGGCCAAATATATAAGGAATTTGTGGCTGAATTTTTAAGGTACGAAAGTTACTTAATTCTAAACATGTTTGTAGAAGGAAGTTTCTACAAAAGACTTATGGATTTTGAGTTATGAATTTTTAAAATTGTAATAGAGAACCTGTGCATAAGCAGATAGCTGCTTGGGAAGAATAAGCAAATAGCTCACTGTGGAGATTATAGCGAGATTTTGTGAAGAGGATCTCACTCTGAAGGAGATCTCGTTAATTTTGTGAAGAGGATCTAACTAATGAAGGAAATCTTGCTAGAATTTGGGCTGGTATCGTTGGCATCGCTAGTAATGAGTTTCGTTGGTGTCGCTCATGGAGATCTCATTGGTGTCGCTCTAGGGGATCTCGCTGATCTCGCTCATGGGGATCTTGCTAGTAAGGCAGTATTTGATGATGAAAGTTCCATTAGTAAATGAACTATTTGAGGTATTTTGCTAAGAATTCTAAGTAGTTTAACCAGGAATTATATCCTTTCAGGCCAAGAAGAGATAGAAGAGGCGTATAACCCGTTAAGAGTCCATCGAACTGTGAGTGACTAATGATGAATTAATGTTTTAATGATTTAGAAACTATGGTTTCCTTGAAGTTATTTCTCATACTAAGTGTTGGAAACTATGATTTCTTTGAAGTTATTCTCATGCCAAGTGTTTAAATGAAGTGCCAAGCAACGTATTTGTGAAACTGTCTCTCATGCTAAGTAAAGCATGTCTTCCATGGAATTGATATGATTTAAATATGTTATCCTTTCCAAATACTTTCAGCATGTTTAAATAACTCCATTTTTATGATAAACTAGTTTGATGGATGAACTAGTATGATGATTTGAGCACCAAGCCTTAGTGTTCAACTAAATGTTTATGACTAGTTTTACTTAAAATGTGATACCAAATGACATTTGACAAGGTATCTGCCCAACTAGATACCAAAGGACATTTGAGAAGGTATCTGACCAACTTGGTAACGAAGGACAATTAAGAAGATACCGAACCAACTTGATACCAAAGGACATTTGAGAAGGTATCTTAGCAGCTCGATACTGAAGGACGTTTGAGAAGGCATCTGAGCAAAAGTACCTAAGGATACTGAAGGACAATGAGAAGGTATCCTATTCAAGAACCTAAGGATATTGAAGGACAATGAGAAGGTATCCTAGTCAAGTACCTGAGGATACTAAAGGACAATGAGAAGGTATCCTAGTCAGGTATATAAGGTATGACGATACTCAATTATAACCACGTGCACGTATATAATACGACGTCGAGGGATTGAGCAAAAGAGTTCTCCCCGACTGAGGTTGACGTTGAGGGTTAGATTTAGTAGTTCACTCTCAACTAAGGATAAAGGCAGTCGTATCTTCTCATAGACTAGAAGGATAGTTTGGAATTGCTAATGCTTATGAATGTTTATCAACGCATGATGTTACTAATATATGAGTTTTTTTCCAAGTATGTTTTCCATATCTAACACATGCTAATAGTTTTATAGGCTAATTCAACACAATTTAAGCCAACTTATTTTATAGAGTATGAAGCATGCGTTAGGGTTAAAACTAAGCTTGGTGTGCTATGTTTATATACCTAAGATTGCTAAGTACATGCGTTGATATTCCTAAACACAATGATGAGGGGTACTGAAGGTAAGAAAGGTATATGAATAAATGTACTTTAGGTGTTGACGGTACATAGAAACCTCCACGTACACGTGGGTTGTTTTGAAGGAGAGGCTACGTATGGATCTCCTAGGCCATACACCAGCAAAAGAAGGCTGAAATACGGGTTTCATGGCTGATAACAGATGTTGGGAGCTAGAACGATGTATGCTCGTTCTCAACTGGAGAATAATGATCTTTAATGGTGTTTAAGAGTGGTTATCAATGCTAATGATTTAAGGAAATTGCTTGAGATGACCATCGATATATTGAAAGAAATCGACATAGGAGTATCTCTTAGACATAGTTCAATGTGAACAGGTCGAAGTAGAGGTCTCATACAGCCATGTTTGGCGTTGGGAATTAGAGCAATGAATGTTCATTCTCAACTAAGATTTAGGTTTCAAATGCAATAGTTTTAAAGGTTTTATGTACACGTTTGCTTGGTATACTTTCGTTTCAGTATTATGATTCCAAGCTTTCAATTTTGAAAATGAGATTTATATTTTATTAAGTCAAGCCCACGTTTTCAAATGTTTTCTTTCAGGTAGCGGTCAGTTCCCAAAAGACTTTTCTACTACTGCTCTGCCACTCAAAGAAACAGGTTGAAGGAAGCGTAATCGAAGACCTGTATTAGTTAGTACACATGTTTCTGTCTAGTGACTAGTATTCTTGATAGGGATCACTAGGTTGTATTCTCTATGTAAAAACAATGCTATGAAACCCTGTAATGTAAATGTGTTAAGCTCTGTGTTATTATGTATGTATTCAGGGTTTGAATATTATTTTAAGGTAAGTTAGGCAGTAAGTGCCAGCAAAAGGGTTGATAACTGCTGCAGTCACCATTCCGTCCAGGTTAGGAGGGTAATCTGGTGTGGAGTGTGACACTTTAAGAGTCAAAGTATCATTTTAGTACTTTTTAAGAGTTTTTTATTTTGGCTTTGAGAGTGAAAGTGCCTCTTAGATACTATTTAGGAGCTTTTAAGTTAGTTTTGAGAGTCAGAGTGACTTACAGGAACTTCCTAGGTTTTTTTAGAGTCAAAGTGTCACTTAAACAAATTTTAGGAACTTTTTAGTTTGAGTTGGAGAGTGAAAGTGACACTTGGGAACTTTTTAGTTTGGGTTTGAGAATCAAAGTGACATTTAACCATTTTCAGATTATTTTAAGAGTTAAAGTGCTTTTCGACACTCCTTAGAAGCTTTTTTAGCTTGTTTTGAGAGTTAAAGTGACTTTTAGAAACTTTTTACGTTTTTTTTAGAGTCAAAGTTTCACTTAGGTACTAATAAATTTTAAATTTGTGTAGCAAAAAAAAGGAAACAAATAAGAAGAGTAAAAAAAGTCTCAATTTCAACCATTGTGTGGGTCCCAATCCTTTTAAGAGAAATGCAATAGATATATGTTCCAAATTCATTGTTGTTTTATTCATTATCATGATTTCTAGCTAATGATTGTTTTTATTGAACTGTAGACAACAAAAAATGGTGAAGATGTCGGCCCAGTGGATTTTTTTTACAAAAGTTACTTCTCAGAGAAGGATGAGTGGGTAAGCGAAGCCGCCAAAGATGCATATGTACGTTGTATTATATTATACATGTGTAAATTTATGTTAAATATGTGTGTTTTAGTGGATTTAATTAGGAACTTGTTACATTGTTATGCGACTATCCTGCACCTATGGTAGCCAATATAGATACTTTTTGTAACAACTCAAATTTGTACGTATACACTACAGGAAATTAAATGTCAAATGTTAAGCAGGACGAAATTTTATTTAAGGGGGTGGTAAATATAATACCCTAACCCTAATTTAGAAAGCAGGAAAACAAATAAAATATATAATTAAGAATGAAAAATATATAAATTTAATAGAAAAATCGGGTGGAAATTTAGAATTGAAAAAAAATAAAAAAATAAAAAAATTTACTAATTATTCAGAAATAATGAATAAGGGGGCAGAATCAGAGAGTGCGAGATACTCAGCGAGAAAAACCTGGAGAGAGCGAGATTGGAGAGAAATATTGGAGAGAAAATTGGAAACAGCAAGAGTGGAGAGAGCGAGATTCTCAGTGAGAGAAATCTGGAGAGAGCGAGATTGGAGAGAAAATTAGAGAGAGCGAGATTCTCAGCGAGAGAAACCTGGAGAGAGCGAGATTGGAGAGAAATATTGGAGAGAAAATTGGAGAGAGCGAGATTCTCAGCGAGNGAGAGAGCGAGATTCTCAGCGAGAGAAACCTGGAGAGAGCGAGATTGGAGAGAAATATTGGAGAGAAAATTGGAGAGAGCGAGATTCTCAGCGAGAGAAACCTGGAGAGAGCGAGATTGGAGAGAAAACTGGGAGAGAGAAAAATTGGAGAGAAAAGATGGAGAGAAAGAAGGAGAGAGCCGCACTGGCGAAATTGGAGAGAAAATTGGAGAGAGCGAGAGTCTCAGCGAGAAAGTGGGAGAGAGCCAGAGCCATGAGAGTAAAACTAGCAAGAAAGCTGCAGAGAGCGAGAGCCACGAGAGCCAAACCAGCGAAAAAGCTGGAGAGAGCAAGATTATGAGAATAGAGAGAGCGAGATTTAGATAGAAGCATGGAGTATGTGTTGAATTAGGCCACGATCTCATAGATTATACATGGAGAACCCTAAAATTGAATACAAACAAAGATTGATGACGTAAGGGCAAACATTAGCCAAAATTAGGTGTCTTATTAAGAGAAATTCTTTATCCTAAGTAATTTTAAAGAATCCATTTGTAGGATGAGTTGTCACACAGAGAAGAGTTGAAAACGGCTATAAATAGGAGGCTTTGGGCTGGAAGTTAAACTCATTCTCAATCAAAACTCAGTAGTAAAAATCGTGTGGAAAGGGTGAAGTAATGCCCAAATTTCCTTCTGGTTCAAGAGGGAAAGCTCTACTGATTTAACCATAATGAATAATAAGGAATAACTAGGATCGCAGTCAAGGTAAGTAGTTTATCTCACCCTCTCTTTAAGTGTTTCATGGTAGTGTACCCTTAATATGTTGCATAATTATGTTATTGTTATGTTGCATTACATGTTTAAAATATGTTTATCGACAAGGGATCCCATGCATTATGTTTGTCCACAACGATGAAATAAGATTAAATTTTAATTAGATAAAGGTTATGTTTCTAGGGCTAGCAGGGCATGTATAGTTGCACCCCTCTAGATCCAATTCTATGTCAAGTTTATGCTAGGGACTAACAGGGTATGTATGGTTGCACCCCTCTAGTTCAATCTTACGTTTATGCTAATGGTTGATGTTGGATGCGACTTTGGCCCTACTGACTGCATGACCCGCTAATCATCAGATGGGTTAGTTTCCGCTTAAGTCCTCATCTTTCCTACCAGGGCGGAGAAATTACGTTAGAAGCTAACCGAAAATCACATGTTATTTTATGTTTTTGGTTCCAATCATATATTTTCAGGACATGTTGCATGTAATTGTGCATTTGGTCACTACTCTACGTGAGAACTACTTAACTAAGGTATATTATATACTCATCCTATTTTACAAACTTTTGTAGGTAAGAAACACAACGTAGGTGGCAAAACTGGACGTCGTCAAATGGCCAACCATCAAGTTCACTATTATAGGCATATGCATTTTTGTATCACTATGCTAATGTTTTATGGATCCTGGTGTTTTGTAAAATAAACTTTTTAATATTAGTTTTCTACCTAATTAATAAAATCTTAGATATTCATGTCGTAGTGGTCGGACCATAATATGTAAGGATCCGATCGTTACTTTTTTATTTCAACATTCTCTACATTTTATGTGTATTCAAGAAAGCTTGTAGTTTTGTAGAAATCTAATCTTTTTTTTTTTTTTTGCTACTTTGTAGGTTTCAAAAGAAAAATTATTTTAGCTTATTTAGGAGGGAGGGGTTCACAATGTGGGGAGGGGTTTCGAGACTTTTTAGGAACTTTCTTTTAGTTTATTTATAGCTTTCGAGAGATGGACTATATATTTTTAGGACTATTAAATTACTTATTTAGTCTCAAAAGTTGTATAAGTAGATTTACAACATGTTGTAGCATAGTAAAATGGTTGTTTGTAATGTTTACGTCGCGTTTGTAGCATAGTTTAGGCTTCTAGGACATTTTGAATGACGGTTTTAGTCTTGAAAGAAATTTAGGTGGATTTAGGAGGGAGGGGTTCACAACATGGGAGTGGTTCCGACACTTTTTAAGAACTTTCTTTTGGCTTATTTATAGCTTTCGAGAGATGGGCTATAGATTTTTAGGACTATTGAATTACTTATTTAGTCTTAAAAGTTGTATCAATGGGTTTACGACATGTTCGTAACATAATAAAACGGTTGTTTGTAATGTTTACGGCATGTTTGTACCATAGTTTAGGTTTCTAGGACATTTTAAATGATGGTTTTAGACTTGGAAGAAATTTAGGTAAATTTAGGAAGGAGGGGTTCACTACGTGGGGAGGGGTTCCAATACTTTTTAGGAACTTTCTTTTGGCTTAGTTATATCTTTTGAGAGATGGGCTATATAATTTTAGGACTATTTAATTACTTATTTAGTCTCAACAGTTGTATAAGTGGATTTACGACATGTTCCTAACATAGTAAAATGGTTGTTTGTAGTGTTTAAAACACGTTTGTAGCATAGTTTAGGCTTCAAGAACATTTTGAATGATGGGTCTAGTCTTGAAAGAAATTTAGGTGGATTTAGGAGGGAGGGATTCACTTCGACACTTTCTATGCATTTGTTGCTACTTTGTGGTTTTAATAGCATTTAGGTGGAGCTAGGACATGTTCGTAGTATTAGAGGGAGGAGGGGGTGAAATGTATATGTTGTAATTGTTTTTTAGATTATCTTGAAGCCTAATTATGCACTGAACTTTGTTCTTGGCTTATTTATAGGGATCTGAGAGTTGAGTTATATGCTTTTGACTATCGAATGACGGGTTTAGCCTTGAAAGAAATTTAGGTGGATTTAGGGGGGAGGGATCCACTCGCTTTCTATGCATTTGTTGTTACTTTGTAGGTTTAAATGTTGTTTACGTAGAATTAGGATACGTTCGTAGCTTAGGGGAGGATGTATATGTTGTTTTTAGATTATCTTGAAGCCTAATTGTGCAACTTAAAGGAACTCTATTCTTGCTTATTTATAGGAATCAGAGAGTTGAGTTACATGCTTTTAAGACTATCGAATGACGGGTTTAGTCTTGAAAGAAATTTAGGTGGATTTAGGGAGGAGAGATTCACTTCGATGTTTTCTATGCATTTGTTGCTACTTTGTAGGTTTAAATGGCATTTAAGTAGAACTAGGAAACATTCATAGCTTGGAACAGGGGATGTATATGTTATAATTGTGTTTTAGATTATTTTGAAGCCTAATTGTGCACTTTAAAGGAACTTTGTTCTTTGCTTATTTGTAGGGATCCGATAGTTGTAGAGGTTTAAAGGGCGTTTATGTATTTTTTTAAGTAGATTTACGACATGCTCATAGCGTGGGGGAGGGGTTCATGTCTTAATTATAACTATTTTACTCACTTTTTAGATAGTTAAAATGGTTGTTTGTGGTGTCCATGTTTTAGTTATGAACATTCACGACTTATGTCTATGCAGAAATTTATAATCCGTGTATTGAATATTAGTCTTATTTTTAAATATATAAGCTTACTTTTGCTATATTTGTCCCCAATTGATTTGTTTTAAAATTAATTTTTGTTTGTACATAATTAAGTATTCATGAAATAAAAATTTGGTTCTTTGTTTGTTACAAAAAATATATAAAATTACAAACAACTTATGTGGATGCAAATAAACTTTGACAGAAATTTGTCTATTGAACTGAAAACTTTTGTTGTTTAAAAATATGCTTTTGCTGACGCAAATTGTATTTTGTTGGGAAAACACATATGCCAACGGAAACAATTGTTTTGCCAAAATTGGTATTTATGCCGACGAAAAAAGTTTTTGTCGAGAGACAGTTCTCCCGACATGGATACGACGTCAATTATGTCTATGCAAAAAAATGCGTTAACATAACCTATCCCGAACTTTTTTTTTTTTTTTTTTTTGCGTGAGAAAGGTGAAAATTTTTGTAGTGAATTTTCATACATTTTTTCTTTTAAAAAATACAATAGAACCAATTTGTGCACAAATTTAAGTTGAATCAACACACAAATTGACCATTAAATGCCTTTACCTGAACTCATAATTTTCAACAAAGATCTATCTTTAATTTCGTTTTCTCTTGAAATTTTACCAATTTTGTACGATATGCATATATTTTATGTGAGACTATTTTTATTTACCAATATTTCGATAAAAACCTTATTTAAAATATTTTTCAAGATTAATATTACCAAACTTATTTAGGTTTGATATCGAAGTTGATGAAAGTGAAACTTTAGAATCAAAATTGATGGTATCGAACAAGTGTAAAGTCAAATTGATTTGTTTCCCTAAAAAATTATCGCAATTTATTTATTAAAGTTTCCAACCAATTTTTATTTCAGAACAAATATACTAATTAGGAGTTATTCGGTAAAAATGTAACAAATTAATAATGTAAAATTGTTTAGATAATTGTTGACATATTTATACGATATCGGTTTTCTAATTTTCATGCATTAAGGAGACGAGATTTCCTAACTCCCAAATTGATCCATTGTAACTTATAATTTTCTAATTAATCATTATTAATAACTTCTAATTTTTTAATTAATAATGGATTTACTATTTTTAACTTTTAAAACCTCAACGAAAATCCAACTAATCAATTATCAATTATCAGTTCGGTTCAAATTCAATTCTGAAAACTGAATTTAAAACCGAACCAAACTGTTTTTAACAAATATATATATATATATATATATTTAAAAAAAAGATTAAAACCGAAATTAAAACCCAACTGTTTTCAATTTAAAGAACAAAATCGAATTTAAAATCGAATCGAAACAAACCGCTTTCTAATTGAAAAAATATAATATGGATTTTTTAACAATACCAAAATTGAATTTAAAACCAAACCGAATCCTATATATGTTGTTCGGTTCGGAGCGATTCAGTTTCATATTATAACATTAAATTTGTATCCACTATACCATTAAATTTGAATGTTTTCTTTTTCTTATTAAGAATTTTAAAAAAGCATTAGTTGAGCAATTTATTAACACTAATTAATTTGTCAAAACTCTTTGACAATTAAATTATTTATTTTGTACATCGCACCACATACCCAAATTCTTGTATAAATATATTCACTCACAACATACTCATCATTCTAAAACAAACAACATCTTTCTTTTTTACATTTTTCACACCATTTTTCTCCCTTCTCTTCACTTTCTCTTTAATAATTTTCCAAAGATCATGAGAAAGAGTAGAGGAAGGCAAAAGGTGGAGATAGTGAAGAGGACAAATGAGAGCAACCTTCAAGTCACCTTCTCAAAGCGTCGGTCTGGCCTCTTCAAAAAAGCTAGTGAGCTTTGCACAGTCTGCAGCACTGAGATTGCCATTATCGTCTTTTCAACTGGGAAGAAGGTCTTCTCCTTTGGCCACCCTTAAGTTGAAACCCTCATTGAGAGATTTGTGACTCGAAATCCTCCACCAAGCTCTAGTACGCTGCAGCTAATTGAAGCTCATCAGAATGTCAATGTTCGAGAATTAAACACATAACTTACTCAAGTGTTGAACCGAGTAGAAATGGAGTGGAAGCACGGTGAAGAGTTGAACAAACTGCGGAAGGAAAATCAGGTATTATGGAACCTCCATTTGATAACTATTTTATGTTTTATTTATTTGTTTTTAAACTAAATCGTTTTCAAAATTCAAAAGCTTTTAAACCTCATTTGATAACTATTTGATCTTTGAAATTTGTATTCGTTTTCTCCTAATTTGTTTATTAAGGTTTCATTATTTTCAAAGAATCATTTCAATCCTTAATAAATTTTAAAAAGAAATAAATGAGAAGTTTTTCAAAACATTAGTAAAAAATAGGTAACAAAAGAAAAAAAAATCAAGTATAGAAGTAAACTTTGTAAGTTTAATTTTCAAAATCAAATATCAAAAAGTTTTTTAAAATTTTTTTAAATATGGTGAAAATGATCATGGAAAAAAAAATTAAAGCAAACAAGAATAATTTTTGAAAAATCGAAATCCTTATCAAACAAAACAACTCCAACCTCAAAATCTATGCAATATTCTAACATATAATATTCCTATTAAATTACTATTAAATTCAGAAGTATAAGTAAATAAATTATAAAAAATCAATAAGTAAATAAATTATAAACAATCACATATTTAATATTTTGTATATATAGGCACAATGTTGGTAGGAACTTCCCATAGGAGAAATGGAAATGAATCAATTAGAACAACTCAAAACATCCTTGGATGAGTTAAAGAAGAATGTAACACAACAAGCTGATCAGATTTTGATTCAGACTTCTAATGGCAATCTGCCACTGTAGTTCTTCCTAACTCCAACTCCGAACCGACACCGATAAATTCTAACCAACAAGCTGGCCTTTTTGTCGTCGTTCTGAAGAACATCATCTCCCATCTTCCCTACAATAACTATGGTTCCTATACACCATGTGGTTTCTTTTGAACCTAAGGAAGAAGAAATTCAATTTAGCTTAATTAAGCTAAATTAGAATCTACGTGTTCTCAGTTTACCGAGTGTTAAACTAAAATTATTTTTCATCAGTTTGATGATTATATCAAAAGAAATATGATCAATCATAAAACTGAACTTCTCTCATTATTTTTTAAATGTCAAAACAGATTAATAATCTAAAAATGTTTAGATAATGGTTGGCATATTTGTAGCATTTTTATTTTCTATTTTTCATGCATTAAGTGAAAAGAGATTTCAGTTGTTAAACAAGTGGCGAATTAGATGAGTATTCTGATTGCTTGTGATGCTGTTAAAAAAAATGTAGACGATAAAGGGAGATTTTGTAGAATAATAGTGAGAATTTTATAATGATTGATTGACTAAAATTTTGGTGTGATAACTATTTAGTTTTTTAAAATTAAGTTTATAATGTTACTTTTATCTATGAATTTCATTGTTTTGTTATTCAATTTTAATTTTTAACAAATTGTTATTGTTTTAGAATTTGAATAAAGATTTAAGTGGTTTTCCAAGAACAAAAATTTAGGAAAAAATATATATATATATTTTAAAATAGAAAATTATTAATAAAATTATTACCAAATGAGGTTTAAGCATTTACACATAATGTTTTTTTTTTTAATGTATGTAGAGTCGGTTCACACTCATCATGACTAATTTTACATTATAACTCACTTGACCTAATAGCATGGTAAATAATAAATTCGAATATTATATTATATATAGGTGATAATTATAGATTGAATTTTTTCCCTTTAAGTATTTTATCAAACTCAAAATCCTTACAGCGATACTATGATTTTTATTACATTTAAATTGTTTAAAATCTACTTTCATTGATCTTTAAATTAAAATCGTTGAGTGTTAAGTAAATTATACAATTTTTTAAATGGGAAGTAGGAAAAAAATAAGTATAAAACATCTATACCACACAAGTAATTTTTTTGGATTAATTTATTTAAAACTCAAGACATTAAATTTACTTTATTACATCGATAAACTTTGTACAAAAAGATTGAAAAACGAAATGAAAATCAAATTTCCAATTCGTTTTTTTTTCTTTCTACTTTTCTCTTTGTGAATGCTATCAATACTTACCTATTGATTTAAAAATAAGAGAAAACCAAATAAATTTCTCTCCTAAACTTTAATTACCAAATTAGATTTTAAACTTAAATTAACTTTTGCAAATTTATCCACTAATTAAAAAAAAACACAATTTTTTTCTCTAAATTTTCAATAGAATCAATTTTTGCTAAAAATTAAAATTAAGTTTGATTAATGTAAAAATTAGTCAGTGAATAACTTTACCGAAACTCCTAAATTAAAATTAAATGATTTGGTTGTCAAATCTCTTTTAACAACCAAATCATTTACTTTGCAACTCACCACCAACACAAATTCCTCTCTATATATATATTCATACTCACAACACATTCATCATTCTAAAACAAACATCTTTCTTCTTTACATTTTTCACACCATTTTTTCTCTCTTTCTCTTAACTTGTTCTTTATCATTTTTTCAAAAATCATGAGGAAGAGCAGAGGGAGGCAAAAGGTGGAGATGTTAAAGATGCGAAATGAGAGAAACCTTCAGGTCACCTTCTCGAAGCATCGGTCCGGCCTCTTCAAGAAAGCTAGCGAGTTCTGCATGCTTTGTGGTGCTGAGATTGCCATCATCTTCTTTTAAAACTAAATCATTTTCAAAATTCAAAAGTTTTTAAACCTAATTTGTTTATCATGGTTTCATTATTTTTAAAGAATCATTTGAATCATTAATTAATTTTTTTTTTTTAAAAAAAAAAAGAAAATAAGTTTTTCAAAACATTAGTAAAAAATAGGTAACAAAAGAAAAAAATTCAAGTATAGAAATAAATTTTAAAATCAAATATCAAATTTTTTTCCTTTTTTCTTTATAAAATATGGTGAATCGTCTAGGCAAAAAATAAAATTATGAGCAAACAAGAATATATATTTTTTTAAATTGAAATCGTTTTCAAACAAAACACATTCCTATTAAATTACTGTTGATTTCGAAGTATAAGTGAATAAATTATAAACAATAACATATTTAATATTTTATATATATATAGGCACAATGTTTGTGGGAGCTTCCTAGAGAAGAAATGGAAATGCACCAATTAGAACAATTCAAAGCATCCTTGAATGAGTTAAAGAAGAATGTCACACAACAAACTGATCAAATTTTGATTCAGTCTTCTAATGGCAATCTGCCGCCGCAGTTCTTCTCAACTCCAACTCCGACACCGACACTGATAGACTCTAATCAACAAGCTAGCCTTTTCGTCATCGATCTGAAGAACATCATCTCCCATCTTCATAAAATACTACTAGCTTACCCTCTAAAGATGTATGATCTGTCATAAAATTGAACTTCTTCACTCGTTACAATATAGCTTTGTGTTTGTGTAATTATTGGATTATGGTTAGTTTAATACAAATCTTAATTTTTTGTTTCATGTATCATGCATATAGTTTTGTTTAATGAACAAAATTTGAATGCTGATTTCGATTTGAACACACACATACTATATGTCGGTAGAAAAAAATCTAGTATAGTAGTACCTAATCCCTCCATTCATTACATGATTTAAAAATAAGAAAAAACAAAATTAATTTCAAAGTTTAGTTTTCTTTATAACTTTTAATTTTATCAAACTATATTCTAAACTTAGATGAGTTGTTACCAGTTTATCCACTAATTTTAACAAAACAAGAATGTAAAAATATGATGAAAGTGAAAGTTTAGAGTCAAAATTATATTGATGCTATCAGGATAAGTGCTAGAGTCAAATTGGTTTATCAAAGGTTCCCTTTCTCTAATGAGTAGAATGAACTAATTTTTATTTAAGAGTTATTATATTTCATAAAAAAATTAGGAGTTATTCTGTAAATGTCAAAACAGATTAATAATGTAAAAATATTTGGATAATTGTTGACATATTTATGACATATCGGTTTTCTATTTTTCATGCATTAAGGAAATTAGATTTCCTAACTCCCAAATCTCAATATTTAATGATCCATTGTGACTTTTAATTTCCTAATCTTAATGATTATTAGTAACATCTAATTATTTAATTAATAATGGATTTACTGTTTTTAATTTTTAAAATCTCAACGAAAATCTAAGTAATAAATTATCGAACCTGAACCACATATGTCTATAATTTCTTTTGATGTATATATAAATCATTAACCATGCCTATCAAATTCATATTAATTAATGAGAGTGAAAAGAAAAACTAAAATTCACAATGTATGTTAAGAAGTGTTATGTATTCTTGGTCTTTCACTTTTATAATTAGCCTTAGATCATTAAAAAAAATATCTTACACTGTTGAAGTTTTAATTTTACATCTAATGTGTCTTTGACTTATTCAAAATGTATGTCCTACTTGGTTTTTAAAAATTCAGCTTATAAACAATATTTGCACCTATAAGTTTTTTTTTTTTTTTTTAATTATTATTATCCACTAATGTTTTGGAAAATCACGTCTTATTAAAAAACAAGGTTACAAGATATGGTTTTGTTTTTATAATTTGACTAAGAGTTCAAGTGTTTCTTCAAGAAATATGAGCACCATAGTATGAAATTTTTGGAGAAAATAAACATAAATTTAAAAAACATAAAATATAAATAAAAAATAAAATCATTACCGGATGAAATCTTAAGTATTATATGAAATATTAGATATAAAATTAAATCTTCGGTCTAATAAAGACTAAAATTTAAATTTAGTGTTTAGTAGATTCATGATTTTTTTTTAAAAAAAAAAATCGTTGAATAGGTCAAGAACTTATTATATTGAAAAAGAAAATCTTTAAAGAAAAGGGAAAGGCTCTAAGATTTAGTTGTTCTTGGGTAACTCCTTGAGGATGCATCTCATCGCATATCAGGTGGAAATCCTTAATATGCTTGGCTGTGTAATTAGAAAATGGCTCAATAAATAAGAATTGATAGCGACCTAATTAATTGTTCATTTGCATTAAGAAAGAGCAGTCCTTGACTAAGATTAGATTAGTAGTTCAAAATGTCTAAGTTACTAGCCCAATTATTCTTGAATTACTAATCATGCATTATTGTGAACAAGATTAATTTTCCAATAATCTAAATTCACACATTTGCACTTTTTAATTGTGGTTGCCCTAAGAAATTAAGCATATAGACATGCTATTATTTCTACCAATCATTGAATAAAAGAAAGTTCGCCAAAAATTCTTAAATCCAGTGTATAGAAATTATTTCAAATTCAAGAATAAATTCCAGTAAGAATTTATTATAGAAATTCAAGCAACTACGTGAAAGATTATAGAAAATTCAACCTCATACCAAGAAAATTAAAAATTTAACCTAAACTAAACTAGATCACTCACCTTAATGAAGCATCTCCTTCAAAATTTGATCAAGGAATAGCATGGATGCATAAAAAATAAGATAAGAAACAAAGAAAAAGTGTAGAAAGATAAAAAAAAAAAAAAATTGATAGAAAATAAAGTGAAGTTTTGATCTTTCGGTGAAAATGGCTAAATTTTCATTTTATATTTAAGGTGTAGCATTGCAATGGTAAGGAGAGCATTGCAACGCTTTTGTCGATTCAAGACCTCAAGCGTTGGAGTGGGGTTGAGATAGCGTTGCAACTCTTGACAAATTTGGAGGGCGCACGTGTTTCTTCTTTTGACAAATCTCCAACTTTTTTCTCGTCAAAATTAATAGTGTCGCGATACTAAGGGTAGCGTCGTGGCACTTCCCTATTTATGCATCTACTGCCTTTCAACATTACACAACATCATTGGGGTGAGGTTGTGACAATGCTGGGATGACATTTTCATTTTCTTGTGTCTTTTTCATATTAGTTGACTCTAAAATGCATTTTGACTCCATTTTAACTAAAATTTCTCCTAAATGACTCTTTTGCCCTTTCGAGATGAATTTACCTATGAAATGAACATTTTATGCATAAGAATAATATAAAATGGATAGAGTTAAAGATAGAAAACTAGTTTTTTTTTTTTTTGAGTTATCATTACCTTAACCCAAAAACCAATAAACTAAGATCCAAGGTTATCTACTATAACTTAAACATTAAACATGTATGTGGAGACATACAGGTGGATCCATGTTTAAGTGATAACCTAACAATCCGTAATAGATAGATAAGATTGGGTACCTTATCCAAGTGACACTACAAATATGGCTCGCTTAGTAGTTGCTGCAATTGTTGTAAAGTGCTACAAGTGATATAATCCTGATCATTCATGTGGTGATATATGAGCAAATGTATTCTATACAAAGAGTTTATATAAGACCGGACCACAAAATGTATAATCTCTCTATATAACACCATTACTAGAAGAGACCTATATTTCACAAGAATGACCATAGGTGACTTATCCTGATCCTGAGTGAGTTGTGAACTCCTGTCTATGAAGGTTGTCCTTTGATCTACATGGGTGAGAGTGACAACTAGTCGATTCTCAAGCCTTGAGGATAACGGGTAAGAACTCTTGGTGGTATCCATTGATGTTGCTGAGATCGTGTGTTCGTAAATTTGAAAGAGAGTCCCATTTTTTTAATGATGGGAGAGGATTCGTGAAAATTTTTTTGACTCCAAAGGTAAGGATCCATGAATCCCTATCTTCCTCTCTATTTTTCTTTGAAAGCATACTGTACAAATTAGCAGTTGTTTATCTTGTAAAATTCCTGTTGCTCTGGATTTTTTGTTTGTTTCTAAAATTAAAATTAAAATCATATGGCGTTCACACGCTTCCACTTGGGATTCAATCCCTTCACAAATCTCTAACATTTTTTTAAAAAAATAAAGATCGTTATCAAATAAAACAACTCCAACCACAAATTTTATGCAATGTTCTAACATCTTATATTCCTATTAAATTACAACTAAATTTAAAAGTAAGAGTGAATAGATTATAGACAACAATATATTTTATATTACATATATATATATATAGGAACAATGTTAATGGGAGGTTCCCATAAAAGAAATGAAAATGCATCCACTAGAACAATGTAAAGCATTATTCGATGAGCTAAAGGAAAATGTCACACAACAAACTGATGGGATTTTGATTCAGACTTCTAATGACAATTCATCACCATAGTTTTTCCTGACTCCGACTCCGACAAACCCTAACCAGCAAGCCGACCTTTTCTTCGTCGATCCGAAGAACATCATCTCCCATCTTCCTTACAACTATAGTTCTTATGGATCAAAAGGTTTCTTTTGAACTTAAGGAAGAAGAAATTCAATTTAGCTTAATTAAGATAAATAAATATCTACGTGTTTCAATTTACAAAGACTTCAATTAATATTTTTCACACAGTTTGATGATTATATCAAAAGTTATATGATCAATCATAAAACTGAACTTCTTCCCTCATTATAATATAACTTTATGTTTGTGTAATTATTGGATTATGGTTAGTTTACTGCCAATCTTAATTATTAGTTTTATGTATCATGCATATAGTTTTATATTATGAACAAAATTTGACTGCTAATTTCGATTCCATCTTGCACATAATATAGGCGGTGGAAATTAAAAATCTAGTACTATCGTAGTACATAATCTTTCCATTTAGTATTTAACACGTCATTACATAATTTAAGAATAAGAAAAAATAAAATCAATTTTACAGTCAATTTTCATCAACACTTTGAATTTCATCAAACTAGATTACAGAGATGAGTTTTTACTAGTTTATCCACTAATTTTAACCAAAAAAATGTAAAAAACACTATAACAATTTTTATCTGTTTCGACGCTTTTTTCCCAACGCATTAATTTTCATCGACATAAACTGGTTTTTCTCGACCTAATTTTGATTCGTCGGCCAAAATGAAGGACCTACATTTTTCGATGCAACTAGACAATCTTCTCGACGCACAATGCGTCGGTCAAAGTTTTAAAAAAAATCTAATTTTCCTTTCCCCCCATTTTTTCCTTCCCCTTTTTTCCTAATTCCCACTTTCTTTGCCTTTATTTCCTTTCTCACTCCACTTTTCTACCATTTTCCTCCCACTCCTCCCCCCCTCCACCACGTTTCTTTTCCTCCACCTCCTCCATTCACTTTTTTCATTGCAAGCTTGGAAGTTCGGTGTCACACCCCCTCCCAGATTACCCTTTTATTCTGGAAAAGGATATGACCGTGGTGTTACTAGCACCTACTGCCAGGCGCCACCACCATGCCTTCTAATCTAAGTACCAACCTGTTACAAACACTAGTAATATACGCATACAAATAACCTCACTTAGGGTTCTACAAAAATTACATAAACACATGCATACAGTCAAGACATTACATTTGCTGAAAACAAGAAAAAAATATTCCCAGATGGCCCAAGCATTCCTAAAGAAGCCCATAGTCCTTCTCCAAAACATGTGTACATAAACAGATCATCAACCTAAATCCTCTTAATAAGCCGAGTCTTTTGGTGGCAAGCAGCAACAGGATCAATCTTGCGGAAACTGACCGCTACCTGACAGAAGATAATACAAAAACTTGGTGAGCTAAAAGCCCAATGAGTGACTATAGAATCGTAATGCAACAAGCATAACAATACTATGAACATGTAAATATACAAACGAGTAAACAAAACAATTGTCCCTAAGTATAGCTTTAGGCCATTCTCAGACATCATTAAGCATTATTATTCCCTAGTTGAGAACGAGCCTAAGCGCTCTAGCTCCCAAATGTTTATAACCGGCCAAGAGACCCATACTTTGGTCTCCCATTCATAACTGTCTACGTGCACGTGGCCATACTAAATACCATCATATTTAAGGTACTTCTACTCAGATACCTTCTCAAATTTGTCCTTCAGTATCGAGCTTATATGATACCTTTTTATGTGTCCTTTGGTATCAAATTGACCAGATACCTTCTCAAATGTCCTTCGGTATCAAATTGGCCAGGTACCTTGTCAAATGTCCTTCGTTACCTAATTGGTTAAATACCTTCTCAACGTCTTTCGATATCAAATGTGTATTTCGTAACATCAAATTAAGTTCCATAGTCCAGTATTTACACAAGAGCCGCTCCATTGCCACTCATTCACACAAGAAATCATTCTCCCATAAACTTCCTTTAGGAAGCATATATCAAAATCAGAACATAGCTTTTGTAATGGTTACACGACATACCTTGTCCTGTGCTACACACATATAGACCGGGAAACATGCATTAAGTTATTCTCTAACCATTTATTGCTTGAGAAAGTATAAATACATCATTAATATCACTTTTCTTTAATTGATCATATATGCATGAGTATTAGAAACTTTAAGTTTACTTAGTCACTCACAGTTCGTCAAGCTCCTATTGGTTTATACGCTTCCCCTAGCTCCTCTTGGCCTGAAAAGATATAATTCCTGATTAAACTACTTAAAATTCCTAGCAAAATACCTAAAATAATTTATTTATTAAAGGAACTTCCATCAATATAGACAGCTTTATTGGCGAGGTCCCCCTGAGCGATGCCAGCGAGCGATGCTAGCGAGATCCCCTAGAACGATGCTAGCGAGATCCTCTAGTGTGATACCAGCGAGATCCTCTAGAGCGAGATCAAGTGTTTTTATGAAATTCTTAGCGATACTCACCTCAATTCCTAGCGAGATTTCCCCTGAGAGCGAGATCCTCCTTACAAAATCTCACTGTAATTCTCCACGATGAACTGCTTGCTTCTTCTTCACAAGCAGCTGTCTTCTTATGCATCAATTCCCTGGTATAACTTCAATAATTCATAACTCAAAATCCAGAGCTCTTTTCAAGAAACTTTCTTCTACAAACTTGTTTAGATTTGAGTTTACCTTAAAATTTTGGCCAATAATTCCTTATAGTTCGGTTTGGAACTTCCAAAATTCACCTCATGCCCTGATTAATTCATGGTTCTGTCTCTTCTGCAAATTCTCCTCTTTTGTTCTTCTCCTCTTGAAATCTTTCTCCAACAGGACAACCTTGAAAACTAGAATCTCCCAGCTTCTAATGGCACCGAATTCGCTAGATTTTCTATTGTCAATTGCCAAAACCATGCTTTTGAAGTTTCACTTCCCTTTTAATCTTTCTGCCGCTTCCTGAATTCAAGGAGTAGATTGCCACATCACCCCTTTGTTAGTGCCTCCAGCCAGACAACGATTGAGTTTCTTCATTAAATATCTTTTCTTTCCCTTCCTTCATGATCCCTGTAAACAACATGAATTTCTACTTAATAAATATGTAATATAACATCCCTTTGGCTAAACATGCTTATTTAGGGAACCTAAGTTTGGGGTTTACAATCATCTCCCCCTTAAAAGAAATTTTGTCCTCGAAATTTACCTGATATGTCATCTGAAAAGTTGAGGGTATCTCTTCCTCATTTGCTCTTCAGGTTCCCAGGTTGGTTCCTCGATCACATGATTACGCCATAACACCTTTACCAAAGGAATCGTCTTATTTCTGAGTACCTGATTTTTCTTGTCCAAAATCTTGATAGCCTCTTCCTCGTAAGATAAATCTTCTTTAAGTTGTATCAGTTGTGTTGCTAGTATGTGCATAGGATCAGACACGTATTTCCTTAGCATCAACACATGAAATACGTCGTGAATACGAGCTAACTCCATCGATAACTGCAACCTATAAGCTGTTGGACCAACTCGTTCCACAATTTCATATGGTCTGATGTATCGTGGACTTAACTTCCCTTTTCTCCCAAACCGAAGAATGCCTTTCCATGGAGATAGCCAAAGAAATACTCGTTCTCCATCTTTAAATTCTAGTTCTCTTCTTCATTTATCGGCATAGCTCTTCTGTCTATCGCAAGCCGCCTTAAGATTATTCCTGATGACTTTCACATTCTCTGTTGTTTGTTGAACTAATTCTGGACCTAGTAATTGTCGTTCTCCAACTTCGTTCTAGCATACTGGAGTCCTGCAAGGTCGGCCGTACAATGCTTCATAGGGAGCCATTCCGATACTAGAATGGTAGCTATTGTTGTAAGAGAATTCATTCAACGGTAGGTGTGTATCCCAACTTCCTTTGAATTGTAGTACACAAGCTCTTAACATGTCTTCTAGTGTCTGTATAGTTCTTTCCGACTGTCTATCTGTGTAATACCCTAACCTTAATTTGGAAGGCATGAGGAAATAGGATATTAAAAACAAGAAATATTATTAAATTAAGAGGAATTTAGACATGAGAAAACCAAATAAAAATGAATTAAGTACAAAATAACGTGATGGTTTAAGGTTAAAGCTAGCTAAAAATCAAAGGAAATTTAAGGAGTTAAAGACTGAATTTCGGACAGTTTAAGTAGGGTCGAGTGTTTTGAAGTTTCCGAGCTGTAGAAATTGAATTTGAAACTGAAGTTTTGAGGTGGTAAGTTAAGAGGTTTATTAACATTTTTGTAAAGGACGTTATAACTAATTTTGACTGGAAATTGGTAAGTTAATAGGAAAACCAAGAGGAAGAGGAAAAAAAAAAAAAAGAGAATTTGAGAGATTTTGGAAAAATTGAGGAGCTTTCTTTTGAAATTTCTCATTGGATGGCCTTGAGGTTAAGGGTTAATCATCTGTGCACGTGTTTAATTGGAAATTGAAGAGGAAGAGGAAAAAAAAAAAAAGAGAATTTGAGAGATTTTGGAAAAATTGAGGAGCTTTCTTTTGAAATTTCTCATTGGATGGCCTTAAGGTTAAGGGTTAATCATCTGTACACGTGTTAACCTGGAAATCCAAGCTGTAAGTATTGTCCACATGTTGCATGCGGTGAAGGAGGCATTGGACCAAACCACTGTCCTACGCGTGATGCCAAGCAAGATTGGAGAGAGCAGTTTTAACGAGAAAATAGAAGAGAGAGAGATTGGAGAGAGCAGTTTGAGCGAGAGAATGGAAGAGAGCGAGAGTTTGAGCGAGAATGTGGGAGAGAGCAAGAGCCACGAGAGCGAAACCAGCGAGATTGGGACAGATGGACACATTTAAAGAGAATTGGATGCATTCATTAGTAATTTGGATAAATAACAGAAATTAAGCAGATGAAGTGGCAAAAGAAGATTACATGCAGGAAGATTTTTATCAACTTAAGTATGTGGTGTATGGTTGAGATTACATGCAAATTAAGATAATTTTGGTTGGCAAACCCAGAATTAGACAACTCAAAGCTCGGCTAGCCAGAGTCAGTGTGAGCAGCCTAAGGAAGAGCCATTTGTACGGTGAGTTGTCGTGAGGAAAGAGGCTGGGAATGGCTATAAATAGGAGGCCTTGGCATGAAGGTTAAACTCATTCCAAACAATTTCAGTAGTAAAAATCCTATGTAGAGAGTGAGCATTTAGTGGGAAAGCTGTCGTTGGTGGTGGAGGCAAGGAATTCGAAGGAGGTGCTGCACAAATTCATATTCTGTTTGAGTAGGGTAAGCTAGTAGTATTTTTTTAAGGGGTTTTTAAATATATTTATGAAATAATATTAATTGGGAATTTTCTTGGAAACAATGAAAATTGCAGGAAGATATTTACAAGTAAATTGCATTAGGAGGATTTGCTGACGATGAGTGGTTACTATGTGTTGTTTTGATTTATGTATGTATATGTATATATGAGCCTTGTACGTAGAGGGTAATGTCAAATGTGCATGAGTAGGGATGCATGATTTCTATTGTGATTGCTGTGATATTGCATGTTATATTGTGATAGAAACTAGAATTATACCCGGGATATGGTTAGTATGCTTGAAAAGGTACTTGGCGGGGAAATATGGTCGGCTTCGGTCGGCGGGAAATGACAGTCGGTGACGACCGGTGGAGAAAAAAATGGCCAAGTTACCTAAGCATAACTAGCAGAAAAGAAATGGTCGATGTGCACATTGGCGGGAAAATGGGGTATAGGGAAAGTTTCCATAAAATTGTAGTTGTGTTGTTGGGTTGACAGTAGTTGACTATCAACAGGAAACGATTCAACGGTTTGGGCTGAGGAAAGAAATATGAAATGGTATTAATATATCGTTGATTACATATTGTTTTACTCAAATGTTTGTTTTCGATAGCCAATGTTATGTTTATAAAGAAAATACCACTCACTGGGCTTATTAGCTCATGTTTTCCAAATGTTTTCTTCCCCCCCCCCCCTAGGTAGCCGAGCGGTGCGTTCAGGGAGAAGTCAGACACCCACAATCATGAACTTGGTAATCTTACAGGACATGACTTGGATCCAATAGAAGAACAATAGTAGTGGAATTTTTAAGATTTGTTTAAAACTTGATATATCAACTGTAGTCTTTAATCAATTTTGTATAAACGCTATCTTAGAATTAGGTTGGGATTTCTTCATACTCTTTCTTAAGTCTTGGGTTAAGGCTTGGGAGGTGGTGTGACAATCTGTTTGCGGATGAAAAGCTGTACTCAAATGCAATTTAGTGCCCATAACCTTCTATAAATTGGGTCAAACTTTTGAAGTGAATCTCGAGTCCTAATCCGACACTATCGACACTGGGGCTCCATATTGACTGATTATCCTATCCACATAAATCTTAGCTAGACGGTCTAGTGTAAAAGTAACTTTTACTGGTATAAACTTGGCCGTCTTAGTTAGTCTATCGACTATTACCCAAATGCCATCAAATCCTGAGGGTGTCTTAGGCAATCCAAATAGAAAGTCCATTGTCACATGCTCCCACTTCCACTCAGGCACTGGAAGTGGATTGAATAATCCTGCTTGTCTTTGTCTTTCAGGTTTTACTTGTTGACAGATTATACATCGGTCCACATATTCTGCTATGTCTCTCTTCATCCTAGGCCACCAGTAAGATTTCTTCAAAGTTCTATACATCTTGGTGCTACTTGGATGCATAGCATAGGTGGAACTATGTGCTTCCTCTAGAATGGCTTGTTTAAGTTGTAGCTTGTTAGGCACACACATTCTCCCCTCCTTTTCTAGCACATTGTCTGCTCATAGTTGAACGTCAACCCTGATGCCCTTACTTACATCATCAGCAATCTTCTGAAGATTAGGGTCTTCCAACTGATCCTGTTTAAGGTTCTCTACTAAGGTTGGCCTTATCTGAAAAGTGGCTATCATTCCTCCTAACGCTTCTACTGATAAAGTGGTTCTGGAATTCCTGAACTCCTGCAATAACATTCCTCTTATTTAACCAATAATAGCCTTGGGTCCCGAGGATTTCCTACTTAGTGCATCTGCCACAAAGTTAGCCTTACCAGGGTGGTACTCGATGGAACAGTCGTAATCTTTAATCAATTCAATCCATCTTCGTTGTCTTAGATTCAATTCCTTTTGATCAAAGATATATTTTAAGCTTTTGTGGTCTGTAAATATCCTACAGCGCTTTCCAAATAAGTAATGTCTCCACAACTTCAGAGCCAAAACAACTGCTGCCAACTCCAGACCATGTGTGGGATAAATGCCCTCGTGTTTCTTAAGTTGACGAGAGGCATATGCAATCACCTTTCCATCCTACATCAACACACATCCCAATCCTTGTCGGGATGCATCACAATAAATCTCAAATTTCTTACCTGGAATAGGCAAGGTAAGCACTAGTGCTGATACTAGTCTCCATTTCAGCTCCTGGAAACTATGTTCACACTCCAATGACCATTTAAACCTCATGCCTTTCTTGGTCAGGTTCATAAACGGAAGGGCTATCTTAGAGAAACCCTCCATAAACCTCCGATAATAACCTGTCAAACCCAGGAAACTGCGTATTTCTGAAACAGTCGTGGGTCGTTCCCAATTAACTATTGCTTTCGTCTTCTGGGTATCTACACTAATGCCTTCTGCTGAAACAACATGACCAAGAAATACTACCCGATCTAACCAAAAATCGCATTTACTAAATTTAGCATACAATTGCCTATCTCGCAACATCTGCAATACTATCCTCAGGTGGGTAGTATGATCCTCCCTACTACCAGAATACACTAGTATATCATCAATGAATACTATCATGAATTGGTCTAAGTAGGGATGAAATATCCTGTTCATGAGATCCATGAATACTGCAAGGGCATTTGTCAATCCAAATGGCATTGCCAGGAATTCATAATGTCCATATCTCGTTCTAAATGCAGTTTTAGGAATATCGACTTCTCTCACTTTCAGTTAATGATAACCCGATCTCATGTCTATCTTTGAAAACACCGTGGCTCCTCTTAGCTGATCAAACAAATCATCAATGCGTGGTAATATTCTTAATCGTTACCTTATTCAACTGCCTATAGTTGATACACAATCTAAGTGTACCGTCTTTCTTCCTCACAAACAATACCGGAGCTCCTCAGGGTGATACACTAGGTCAAATGTATCCCTTGTCAATTAACTCTTGCAGCTAAACCTTTAATTCTTTTAACTCAGTCGGTGTTATTCTATACAGTGCCTACAATATAGGAGTTGTTCCTCGAACTAAGTCAATAGTAAACTGTACCTCCCTGTCGGGTGGTAATCCCGATAGTTCTTCAGGAAATACATCCCAAAATTCATTTACCACTGGGACATCTTCTGGGTTCGGTTCTTTCCCTTGAGTAACCATCACACAAGCTAGGTAGGCTTTAAATCCCTTGCTCAACAGCTTCCGAGCTTTCACTACCGATATCATATTCCTTGCAACTAATCGCTTACTTCCTAGCAGTATTGCATCCTGGCCATTTGATTTTCTGAGCACCACCTCCTTCTTGTAACAGTCTACTGAAGCATGATACTTACTTAGAAAATCCATCCCCAAAATGGTATCAAATTCCAACAGTTCTAAAGGAAGTAAATCAACATAGAAGTTTTGACCATTGATCAGTACCTCACAACGATTATAGCACCTATCTACTACTATCACATCTTCCAAAGAGGTAGAGATAAATAACTCTTCAGGCATAAGTTCAACCAACCTATCTATACTAAGTGCATACATGCTAGATATAAATGAATGTGTGGCACCAGGATCAAATAAAATGTAAGCAGGTTGTCTACATAACATAACATTACCGATCATAACATCTGGAGACTCTACTGCCTCCTGGTGTGTCACAGAATACACTCGCCCCTACTGCTGGGGTCGACCTACGACATTCTTCTGCTTGGCACCACTTGACCCTTCGCCCCTATTTCCAACACTCTTTGGTTGGTTAACTTTCTGGGAGGTCGGTTTTTGTGCTGTTGGAACGTCCCTGTTCATATGGGGACAGTCCCTCATGAAATGCCCTGTTTGTCCACATTGGAAACATACACCTCTACCACTATAGTATACCCCAAAATGTCTCTTGCCATAACTAGGGCATGTCGGTCTCCTATCTGTACTAGCTATCGACTCACTAGCTCGTGGCATCTCTGTTCGGTTAACTGCATCGTTCGAGGGTCTCGTTTTCCTTTTCTTGGATCCCTACCAACTGGTTCCCTTGAAATGGCTTCCACTAGTCTAGATGGCTACTGGAGATCGGAATCCCCTGTCTCTAGGCCCTACTACAGCCTCACTGCCTCTTGGCAACTGATCAACATCTGCCAAACTTTACTCGACTCATATTGCTATTTCTACTAACTGGTTAAAATCTAACCAATTAGCCGTAGATGTCACCGGAGTTCTGATTTCCTTCCTCAGACCTTGTTCAAATTTTCTACATCTATCTCTTTCCTCAGCAATAATCGGCAGGGCATACTGTGATAACTCTGTAAACTTTTGCTCATATTCTACCACCGACATCGTTCCCTGTATTAATCCGAGGAACTCATCCCTTTTTGTATCCCGGAACGAGATGAGGTAATACTTTTCTTCAAAGGCCTTTCTGAACTCAAGCCATAACATCACATCTGTACTGGCTCGTCTTGCGGACATCACTTTCCACCATTTCTCTGCTCCTTTCTATAGCAAAAAGGTGGCTAATCCCACTTTCCTGTCCTCTAGACAACTCATAACATTGAAACATTTTTCAACTATATCCAGCCATAACTCAGCTTCAGCTGGATCTGTTGTACCTTCAAATGCACAGCTCCTAGGGCTTTAAACCTTTCAATACCATATTTCTTTTTTAGGTCGGCTCGGGTAGAGCCCATACTAGCCGCTAATCTCTGCACTATCCTGTCAAAAACTACATCTTCTAGCTGAGAATCTGTCCTTGCTTGGGGAGTACTAGACTCTACCTTAGACATCATTTCCTGACCTTCTAGATCATTCACTGCTTTTCGAGGGTTCTGTCCAACCTCCGGGCCCCTATTGGTAGGGTCAGTATTCCTGTCACCTGTTTGCTTACTCGGTCTGCCACGTTGCCTCGGTATTTCACCTAATACAATGTACACATGTTAGGGTCTCACACTTAGAGACTTGGACTTATGCATGAACTTCCCCTCTCATTCCCAAAATCTTATGCTCTGATACCAACTTGTCACACCCACTCCCAGATTACCCTTTTATTCTGGAAAAGGATATGACCGTGGTAGTTACTAGCCCCTACTGCCAGTAGCCACCAACACGTTCTAATCTAAGTACCAACCTATTACAAACACTAGTAATATACACATACAGCAAACCTCCCTTAGGGTTCTACAAAAATTACATAAACACATGCATACAGTCAAGACATTACATTTGCTGAAAACAAGAAAAAAAAATATTCCCAGATGGCCCAAGCATTCCTAAAGAAGCCCTAGTCCCCCTCCAAAACATGTGTACATAAACAGATCATCAACCTAAATCCTCTTTATAAGCCGAGTCTTTTAGTGGCAAGCAGCAGCAGGATCAACCTTGCAGAAACTAACCGCTACCTGAGAGAAGAGAATACAAAAATTTGGTGAGCTAAAAGCCTAATGAGTGACTATAAAATCGTAAAGCAACAAGCATAGAAATACTATGAACATGTAAATATACAAACGAGTAAAAACAACAATTGTCCCTAAGTATAGCTTTAGGCCATTCTCAGACATCATTAAGCATTATTATTCCCTAGTTGAGAACAAGCCTAAGCGCTCTAGCTCCAAAGCATTTATAACCGGCCAAGAGACCCATACTTCGGTCTCCTATTCATAACTGCCTACGTGCACGTGGCCACACTAAATACCATCATATTTAAGGTACTTTCACTCAGATACCTTCTCAAATTTGTCCATCAGTATCGAGCTTATATGATACCTTCTCATGTGTCCTTCGGTATCAAATTGACCATATACCTTCTCAAATGTCCTTCGGTATCAAATTGGCCAGGTACCTTCTCAAATGTCCTTCGGTACCTAATTGGTTAAATACTTTCTCAATGTCCTTCGATATCAAATGTATATTTCATAACATCAAATTAAGTTCCATAGTCCAGTATTTACACAAGAGTCGCTCCATTGCCGCTCATTCACACAAGAAATCATTCTCCCATAACCTTCCTTTAGGAAGCATATATCAAAATCAGAACATAGCTTTTGTAATGGTTACACGACATACTTTGTCCTGTGATACACACATACAAGCTGGGAAACATGCATTAAGTTATTCTCCAACCATTTGTTGCTTGAGGAAGTATAAATACATCATTAATGTCACTGTGCTTTACTTGATCATATATGCATGAGTATTAGAAACTTTAAGTTTACTTAGTCACTCACAGTTCGTCAGGCTCCTATTGGTTTATACGCTTCCCCTAGCTCCTCTTGGCCTGAAAAGATATAATTCTTGATTAAACTACTTTGAATTCCTAGCAAAATACCTAAAATAATTCATTTATTAAAGGAACTTCCATCAATACAGATAGCTTTATTGGCAAGATCCCCCTGAGCAAGGCCCGCGAGATCCCCTTAAGCGATGCCAGTGAGATCCCACTGAGTGATGCTGGCAAGATCCCCCTGAGCGATGCTAGCGAGATCCCCTAGAGCGAAACTAGCGAGATCCTCTAGAGCGAGATAAAGCTTTTTCTGTGAAATTCTTAACGATACTCACCTCAATTCCTAGCGAGATTTCCCCCGAGAGCGATACCCTCCTTACAAAATCTCACTGTAATTCTCCATGATGAACTTCTTGCTTGTTCTTCACAAGCAGCTATCTGCATATGCACCAATTCCCTAGTATAAATTCAAAAATTCATAACTCAAAATCCAGAGCTCTATTCAAAATACTTCCTTCTTCAAACTTGTTTAGATTTGATTAGCTTCCTTACTTTAAAATTTCAGCCCATAATTCCTTATAGTTTGGCTTGGAACTTCTAAACTTCACCTCAGGTCATGATTAATTCGTGGTTCTGCCTCTTCTGCAAATTCTCCTCTTTTGTTCTTCTCCTCTTGAAATCTTTCCAGCAGGACAACCTTGAAAACTAAATTCACCCAGCTTTCAAATGGCACCGAATTCGCTAGATTTTCTCTTGTCAATTGCCGAAACCATGCTTTTGAAGTTTCACTTCCCTTTTAATCTTTTTGCCGCTTCCTGAATTCAAGGAGTAGATTGCCACGTCACCCCTCTCTTAGTGCCTCCAGCTAGACAATAATTGAGTTTCTTCATTAAATATATTTTCCTTCCCTTCCTTCATGATCCTTATAAATAATATGAATTTCTAATTAATAAATATGTAATATAACATCGCTTTGGCTAAACATGCTTATCTAGGGAACCTAAGTTTGGGGTTTACATTCGGCGACCACTCCTCGATGTTGGCAGCCGTACACTCCTCCGACACCGGCGCCACACCTTCCTCCAACTCTGAAGTTGCACCTTATAAGTTTACCTATTGTGTTAACACAATGCCTTTTTTTTTTTTTGTTTAACATTTATTTTTCTTGAAAAAAAAACAAATTCAATGGTGGGTATTAAAGTGTCATTGACTAAAATAAAGATCTGATTGAAACTTCTAAATGGTACATTAGCTCATTTCCAATGACTTTTTTGTCCTCTTTTTCAAATGTTATTTTCAAATGATTAAAATGAATGTATTAGAAAAGAAATGAAAAAAAAGAAACATACTTTTTACATTACATTAGTGAGTTTTAACTAAAGGTACTAACTTGTAGTTGAATATACTCTTTTTTTTCTATCTTACTTATATTTGTAGCATCAATTTTAAACACTTATTTTGTAATTGTTGTTTTTTTTACAAATAGTTGAAAAAAAAAATGGGGTGAGAAGATTTGAACTATATGGATGATGATTAGAATTTTGACATTCCATTATTATGTGATTTATGTTGATGAAAAAAATAGAAAGTAAGATTTACAAAGTTAGAGAGAAAAACTCAATTACTTATTTAACTAAATATAAAAGGGTGTGTTTTGGAACTTGCTAGAGTTCAAAAAGCTTGTAAAAAAATATCGTCATTATAGAAAGTATGTCAAAAACTATTCTTGTGGACATGGAGTTACAAGATAATTTTCAATTGTTATCCAGTTTCTTTGGGTAATACGTTTGTTAGTCATATTTTTTAGGAAAGTTTTAGGTTACTTTAAGAGTCAAAGTATCATTTGAGTACTTTTTAAGAGTTTTTTTATTTTGGCTTTGAGAGTGAAAGTGCCTCTTAGATACTATTTAGGAGCTTTTAAGTTAGTTTTGAGAGTCAAAGTGACTTGCAGAAACTTCCTATGTTTTTTTTAAAGTCAAAGTATCACTTAAACAAATTTTAGGTGCTTTTTAGTTTGAGTTGAAGAGTGAAAGTGACACTTGGGAACTTTTTAGTTTGGGTTTGAGAATCAAAGTGACATTTAGTACTTCATTTTTAGATTATTTTAAGAGTGAAAGTGCTTCTTGAACACTCCTTAGAAGCTTTTTTAGTTGGTTTTGAGAGTTAAAGTGACTTTTAGATATTTTTAGGTTTTTTTAGAGTCAAAGTTTCACCTAGGTATTAATAAATTTTAAATTTGTGTAGCAAAAAAGGAAACGAATAAGAATTGTAGAAAAGGTCTCAATTTCAACTATTGTTGTCGGTCCTAATCCTTTTTAAATGTGCAAAATGAATTAATATGTTCGAAATTCATTGTTGTTTTATTCATTATCAAATGATTTCTGACTAATAATTGTTTTTATTTAACTATAGATAACAAAAAATGGTGAAGATGTCAGCCTAGTAGATTTTTTTTTTTTTTTTTTTTTACAAAAGTCACTTCTCAAGGAAGGATGGGTGGGTGTTCGCATAATGTTTCCAGAGAAACGTGTTTCATGGAGTTGATTTGATGCGATGTTGTTCGATCTTTAATACTTGATCCTCTGATTCTCTCTCAGTTGGGTGAATATGCTTGACTTGGAAAAGTAAAACACCGAACGTTCTTGAAGTAGAAGTCTTGGAAGCTTGGAGTAGAAGTCTTGGAAGAGTATTTGTGTCTTCAAAGATCTTCTACCTTATAGGAGTGCAACTTCAGTAGTCTTGGAAGATTGAAGTAGAAGTCTTGGAAGAGTATTTGTGTCTTCAAAGGTCTTCTGCCTTATAGGAATGTAACTTTAGGAGTCTTGGAAACTTGAAGTAGAAGTCTTATAATAGTATTTGTGTCTTCAAAGGTCTTCTGCCTTATAGGAGTGCAGCTTCAGAGTCTTGGAAGCTTGAAGTAAAAGTCTTGGAAGAGTATTTGTGTCTTCAAAGGTCTTCTGCTTATACGAGGTTTAGCTTCAGGAGTCTGAAAGCTTGAAGTAAGAAGTCTTGGAAGAGTATTTGTGTCTTCAAAGGTCTTCTTTCCTTATAGGAGTGCAGTTTTAGGAGTCATGGAAAGCTTGAAGTAGAAGTCTTGGAAGAAGTATTTGTATCTTCAAAGGTCTTCTGCCTTATAGAGAGTGCAGCTTCAGAAGTCTTGAAACTAAAGTATAGAAGTCTTGGAAGAGTATTGTGTCTTCAATTTCTTCTACCTTATAGAAGTGTAGCTTCAGGAGTCTTGGAAGCTTGAAAGTAAAGTCTTGGAAGAGTATTTATGTCTTCAAAGGTCTTCTGCCTTTACCAGTGTAGCTTCAGGAGTCTTGGAAGTTTGAAGTAGAAGTCTTGGAAGAGTATTTGTGTCTTCAAAGGTCTTTCTGCCTTATAGGAGTGCAGCTTCAGGAGTCTTGGAAGCTTGAAGTAGAAGTCTTGGAAGAGTATTTGTGTCTTCACAAGGTCTTCTGCCTTATAGGAGTTAGTTTCAGGAGTCTTGGAAGCTGAAATAAGGAGTCTTGAAGAGTATTTGTATCTTCAAAGTCTTCTGCCTTATAGGAGTGCAGCTTCAGGAGTCTTGGAAGCTTGAAGTAGAAGTTTTGGAAAAGTTATTTGTATCTTTAAAGGTCTTTCTGCCTTATAGAAGTGTAGCTTCAGGAGTCTTGGAAGCTTAAAGTAGAAGTCTTGGAGAGTATATTTGTGGTCTTCAAAGGTTTTTGCCTTATAGGAGTGCAGCTTCAGAAGTCCTGGAAGTCCTCTGCTTGTTATGAATTCTTCTGGGTCTCTTGAGTGTAGAAAATTTTGCCTTTACAAATGAAGAGAACTTCTCTATTTATAGAGTTCTCAGGTGGGCTTCTGGGCTTGGTTGGTCCATGGGGTCTGACCTTTGGGTCAATTTAGTTGGTTTTGGTCTGATCTGGAATTTGGGTCCAATTCAACGTTTTTTGTAGTTTGGACTTTAAGCCTCCAAATAGTAATATCAAATTGGACCAATTTAATCTCATCTGATTCATCCATGTGACGTCATCGAAACTTATCTTCAATTCAATTTGGGACATGTGTCAACTTCTAATTGGACCCAAAGTCAATGATTTAGAAATTCGTCGTTAATTTAGCAAACGGCATGGTGACTTGTGATTGGTCCAAAATTTCTCATTCAACAAATGCCTTCTTTTCAAGATTTATGCACGTATATGGGTGGATGAATCTCGAAAAAAATGTAATTTGAGATCAAAGTATGATTTTTTGACTCTTTTAATTTGATGCATCATCATGATCAAAATATGAGAATTTAGCTCAAAATTTTGATTTAAAATCTTGTTCATTTGACACACGCTAAGTAAACTTTAATTTGAACTAAAGTAGAATTTATGTTCCACTTTAATTGCAAATTTAATTTAATTCGAATTCGGAATAGAATTTGGGGTGAAATTGAATCTTGATCAATTTTGGATGGAGATAAAAATTTAGGATATGCTCAATTTTGGGATATGCTCAATTTTACTTGAAAATGAGTATAAAAACTAAGGTTGATTTAAATTTGAGATAAAATTTGGAATAACCATTCGAATATTGATAAAATTTGGGATATGGCCAAATTTTAATATGGGATGGATTTGACATTTATCTCACCTGATTTGGCTGGCCTGAATTTAGAATAAAAATTTGGATTAGAAGCTTTAGACTGAGATTTGGAATAACAGTTGATTTTAATTCCAATTTGAATGGAATATGAATTTGAACTTAAATGGAAGAGATTTTGGAGAGCCAACGTATTAGAAGACAGCCTTACTAGCGAGATCAGGCCATTACCAGCGATACCAAGCCATTATCAGCGAGATTAGGCCATTACCAGTGATACCAAACCATTTCTAGGGAGATCAGGCCATTACCAGCGATACCAAGCCATTACTAGTGAGATCAGGCCATTACCAGCGATACCATACCATTATCAGTGAGATCGTGGGAGAGAGCGAGATAAGTGAGAGCATTTCGAGCGAGATTTTGGAGAGAGCGACACTGGAGAGAGCGAGAGTGTGAGAGAGAAAGTGGGATAGAGCGAAAGTGGAGAGAGCGAGATTTTAGAGAGAGCGAGATCGTGGGAGAGAGCGAGATCAGCGAGAGCATTTCCAGCGAGATTGTAGGAGAGAGCGACACCAGCGAGAGGATTTTGAGCGAGATTCTCCCTTTTTATTTTTATTATTATTTATTTATTTTTATTAATATATATTTTTTTTAATCTCAGGCAGCTGTCTGCTTTGTGGTTAGCGATACCAACCTTATCGAGATTTCCTTCTCCATACTATTGGCTTATGCCAGATTCTCTTAAGTCTTAAGCTCAAAACTCCTCGCCGTTGAATTTGGGAATTCAAAACTCCACCGTACCCCTAATTTCAACAGCCTCCAATCGAGCATGATCTTTTTTGTTGACTCTTAACTAATTTCAGCAAGAATCGAGTTCGACAACAAAATAAACAGTATTTAGTTCGAGTAACCCGTGATTTTATCATATTTCAACTGATTAGTAGAAAAAATCCCATCGAACTTAGCTATATAAATACTGGCAGGACGCATGCTCTTCTTCATTTTGTAGTGTGATCTTCTTCATTCTTACATCCTTTGTAGTTTGAGTTGTGATTCTCTTTCGATCTTACGTTCTTTACATCCTTTGTCAATCGAACTTGGATTACAAATCAGCCTTGAATTGCAGTAGGAAGCTGTAAGTGAGGAGAAAGGAGAAAGAAGGAAATATGGGGAAGTAGGGCTTCCCTTCCTTTTTTTTTTGTTTTCATATATATTTTTTTCTTTTTTTCTTTTTTTGTTTCTTACTTTTTTTTTTGCTCTTTTTTTTTAATTTTTTTTTTGTTTTACTAACTTGCCCCCCTACTATTTTTTTTTGTAGGAGTTACGGTGTAACCAAAGGAGTACAACAAACAAGTTTTTTTTTTTTAATCTCATCAACCCGTCTTTGGTGCGCTCATGTATCCTGATCGTCATGGGAGGGGCCCCGTAAAGGCTTAGAACTCTCCCATTTGATCATCCTAGGTGGATCCCGAAAAGGTCTACTTTGTAGCACCGTTCGTACATCCTGATCGTCATGGGAGGGGCCCCACAAAGGCTTACAACTTTCCCATTCGATCGCCCTAGGGAGGATCTCGGAAAGGTCTACCTTGTAGTGCCACTCATGTATCCTGATCGTCATGAGAGGGGCCCTGCAAAGGTTTACAACTCTTCCATTCGATCACCCTAGGGAGGATCTCAGGAAGGTCTACCTTGTAGCGCCGCTCATGTATCCTGATCGTCATGGGA
>NW_024063603.1:90157-98560 GCF_009727055.1 Benincasa hispida | reverse complement strand
GGGGCCCCGCAAAGGCTTACAACTCTCCTATTCGATTACCCTAGGAAGGATTCGGAAAGTCTACCTTGTAGCGTCACTCGTGTATCCTGATCGTCATGGAAGAGGCCCCGAAAAGGCATAAAACTCTCCCATTCGATCACCCTAGGGAGGATCGTCGAAAGTTTTGCCTTGTTATGTTACTCCTTGATCAAAATTTGAAGATAAGGAAATATTGCCATTGAGTATTTGAAGATGAGATGGATATGCCATCGTGAAATTTAACCTCCTATTTTTCTTTGTTGTAAAGGACGAAGAAAAAAATTCGATTTTCTCTTATTCTTAATTTACTACGGGGCGACGAAGGAATCAAATTATCACTATATTTATTCCTTTTTCTACCTTCTTCTTTCCAAGTGCAGGATTAACCCCAAGGGGTTGCGGGTTTTTTTTACCTACAATTGGGGCCCTCCTTCACGCACCCCATGGGGATGGGTCCTACAGGGTTTCATAACTAACTCCTCTTACTACAGGACGCTTACCTAGCCCAACATTTTAGATCCGGCTCTACCCAAACTTTCTGGTTTACCCCAGCATTCCCCACTTGTCCGACTGTTGCTGAGCAATTTTTGGATTATCAAACGGAACCGCCTCCAGAAGAGGTTAATTATTTAATGTGGCCGATTCCCCTCTTTTGCAATCAGTTTCGCTAAGCACCTGCTCTCTAGTATGTCCCCCCTTCCCAAGTGTGATTTCTATGTCTTATGATGGCCTGGCTTAAGGGCAATATCGGTTGAAGATAGATTCTTCTTTTTTTGATCAATCAAAACCCCTATAACTGGACTGAACTTGAAGTTTCTTTCAAGCTACCTACATACCCTTCTTAATGATAGGGATCAAGTCATAATGTAGTTCGAAGAGAATTTTTTTTTCTTTTCATGCGCGACTGAACTTAAATTTCTTTAAGTTGCCTACGTACCCTTTATAATGAAAGGGATCAAGTTGTGACGTAGTTCATACAATTTTTTTTTTGGCACCGTTCCCATTTTAAGCTCATGTGGGCTAGGAGCATCATGCAGTTTAAGCTCTTGCGATGAGAAGCTTCTTCATTTAAACTTCAGAAGCTCTTATTTCATCATGGTTTTGATTATCCTTTTCATTTGTAGGATTCGTCAATATGATGAATTTTGGCTTCACTATCAAGGAACCTTCTGTACTTATGTCAACAGAAAATTTCCTCTTCATGCATGAAGGGACACGACTGTGAATCTTTTCGTCGTTGTTTTCTTCATGGAATGACGTTGGCTTCAAGATTTTCATCCTTGCATACGTTGATCGCTTGTTGTCTTAAGACGATCAAAAGCAGATGCTGGAGGTTGATCTTTCTTTGATGTGGATATACTTAGCCTTTTGAAGGCTGAAGTTCGAGTAGAAATAGTCGTTGGACATTGGTCTTCTTCTCCTACCGTGGTCATACTCAATCTTTGAAAAACTGAGGATCGAGCACTTGAAGGCTTAATACGATCGAAAACAGAAGTTCTTTGCTTCATTTCTTCTGAGTCTTTGACTTTTTCAGCAGTCACATGATTGTTGTCGACTTCCACTATACCGACAGTATGACATGCAATAACTTCTTATACTTTCTCTGGATGATTATTGAGAAAGCTTCTTGGGAGAAATTCTGTCGAAGTTGTTGGCCGTCGAAATTGAGGGAAGTCTTTGTTTTCTTTCTTAGCAGGCTTAGGCTTCTGTGTCATCTTTTTTCCTTTCTTTTTATGAGTCTTGTTTCTTCTTCTATAGCTTCGATAGGAACACAACTCTTTTTTAGTGGAGTTTGGTTGTCTTATCTTTCGATGAGTCACTATTATCCACCCTTCGTTGTCATCTTCAAAAAGCTCATATTTCTTTTCGGAATTTGTTGTTTGAACCGAACAACTATAGGCTCGAATTCTCCAAACTGGATCGAACTTTGTCTTTGAGCATGGGACACAAACAGTATTGGAACATTTGAAGTCACCGCTACTGTAGTGTGATTTATCTGAGCTACTTAATCTAAATCTAGCTCAATATTCTTTTCATGAGCCAACTTCATAATTCGTTCCTTCAACTCGATGCACCTTTCAACTAGGTGACTAATGACCCAATGATACTTGCAGTAGTTAGGATCATCTATTTTTCCTTCTTGTTTCGGTCGCTTGCATTCCGGTAGCTGAATAAGTTGCTTCTCTAGTAGTTGCTCCAACATATCTGCCACATCAGAGTCAGGGAATGGATATATCTTGCCCATATCAGAGTCAGGAGAATGGATTAAAAACCTTTCATTTGTCGTTCTTTAAGATTTGGGATGACACTTCTACGCTCTCATTTTCCACTATATTTAAATTTTTTTTTTGTGTATTGTCGTTGAGGGAGAAATTTCAGCGGTCACATGTATATAGACCATATAGATTTTTAGTTGGCACTACTCCCGATCGCGTGATCGTAGTGCCCTTGGCGATAATTTTTTGTATTATATATTCTCCCTTACTAGGTAGTAGCTAGGGAGATCTTTAGTTCTCCCTATTGTGCAATGCTCAGCTCCATATCATGCAAGTGCGTGTTGCCAAGTCTACGAACTACGAGGTTTTATCTAGTAGGATGTAGAGAAGTTCCCAGTGCATACCCTGCATGCACATTTCCACAGCAGACAACTCGTTGAGTCGATCTTTGCAATCCAGACTCAGAGCTCTCCATCGATTGATGTAATTGACGACTGGTTCCCCTTTTCGTTGTTTGGAGTTTGTCAGCTCCATCATGCTGATGGTGCGTCTCGCGCTGTAGAAGCGATTCAAGAATTCTATTTCAAATTGCTCCTAGCTATCAATCACCTCAAGCTCTAAGTCTGTGTACCAGTCAAAAGCGTTCCCTTTGAGGGTTCTGACGAATTGTTTAACCAATAGATCTCCTCTTGTTCCCGCATTTTCGCATGTTTCTACGAAGTGGGCAATGTGTTGCTTTGGGTTGCCCTTTCCGTCGAATTGTTGGAACTTTGGGGCTGGTATCTAGTAGGCATTCTCAGGTTGTCAATCTTCTGAGTGTATGGCTTGGAATACATGAAGGAGGTTTGGGCCGGCCCTCCATATTGAGCTCTTATGGAGGTCATGATCATGTCTTGTAGTTGTTGGACCGACACAAAGGCCACCGAGGCTAACTGTTGCGATTGGCTTTCTTGTAGCACGGTCTTCCCCTTGTCAATTGCTTTCATCGTGGGTGCTAGCCTTGATTGAGTAGCCTCTTGAGACTGCATTTGTTCCTTCAGGGCAGCGATCTCGTGGTCTCGCTCCTCGACGGCTTTCATCAGGAGGTTAATCTTCCTTTCCATTTCAGCCATGGTCGCTTCCGCCGTCACATCTGCCATCATGATAGAAATCACATCTGGCGGTGAATCTCTTTCCGGTTCGTCGGGCGCAAAAGTAGAGTTGTCGAAAAAGGGGTTTTCCTTGATGACAACCCCATTTTGTAGGGATTCCATCATTTGTTTCAAGATGTCGTGGGCGATGGGGGAGCTCTTCTCTTACTCTTGCGTGATTTTTTTTTAGCGGTCGGGGATGACTGGTCCCTTATTTAAGTCGTTTGTGGAGGAAACTTTGGATGCCATCTTCTTAGGATATTTGGATGCCACCTTCTTAGGTGCCATTTGGCTTGCTTGAATGTTGAGAAAGAGATGAGAGGTAGGAAGTCCCACCAGATGTGCCAATTTGTTCGCACGAGGTTTCCGGAGAAATGTGTTTCGTAGAGTTGAACTTGAGTTGGTATTGATGTTGAAGTTGATTTGATGCAATGTGGTTCGATCTCTAATACTTGATCCTCTGATTCTCTCTCAGTTGGGTGAATATGCTTGACTTGGAGAAGGAAAGCACAACGTTCTTGAAGTAGAAGTCTTAAAAGCTTGGAGTAGAAGTCTTGGAAGAGTATTTGTGTCTTCAAAGGTCTTCTGCCTTATAAGAGTGCAGCTTCAGGAGTCTTGGAAGCTTGAAGTAGAAGCCTTGGAAGAGTATTTTTGTCTTCAAAGGTCTTCTGTCTTATAGGAGTGCAACTTCAGAAGTCTTGGAAGCTTGAAGTAGAAGTCTTGGAAGAGTATTTGTGTCTTAAAAGGTCTTCTGCCTTATAGGAGTACAGCTTCAGAAGTCTTGGAAGCTTGAAGTAGAAGTCTTGGAAGAGTATTTGTGTCTTCAAAGGTCTTCAGCCTTATAGGAGTGCAGCTTCAGAAGTCTTGAAAGCTTGAAGTAGAAGTCTTAGAAGAGTATTTGTATCTTCAAAGGTCTTCTGCCTTATAAGAGTGCAGCTTCAGGAGTCTTGGAAGCTTGAAGTAGGAGTCTTGGAAGAGTATTTGTGTCTTCAAAGGTCTTCTTCCTTATAGGAGTGCAGCTTCAGGAGTCCTGGAAGCCTCTGCTTATTAGTGAATTCTCTCTGGGTCTCCTGAGTGTAGAAAATGTTGCCTTTACAAATGAAGAGAACTTCTCTATTTATAGTGTTCTCAAGTGGGCTTCGTGGGCTTGGTTGGTCCATGGGCCTGACCTTTGGGTCCAATTAGTTTGTTTTGTGTCTGATCTGGAATTTCGGTCCAATTCAACTTTTTTTGTAGTTTGGACTTTAAGCTCAAATAGTAATATCAAATTGGACCAATTTAATCTCATCTGATTCATCCATGTGACGTCATCGAAACTTATCTTCAATTCAATTCGGGACATGTGTCAACTTCTAATTGGACCCAAAGTTAATGATTTAGAAAATCGTCGTTAATTTAGCAAACGACGTGGTGACTTGTGATTGGTTCAAAATTTCTCATTCAACAGTGGGTAAATGAAGCCACCAAAGATGCATATATACGTTGTATTTATTACACATGTGTAAATTTATGTTAAATATGTGTGTTTTAGTGGATTTAATTAGGAACTTGTTACATTGTTATGTGGCTATCCTGCACCTATGGTAGCCAAAATAGATACTTTTATCTCAACATTCTCTACATTTTAGGTGTGTTTAAGAAAGTTTGTAGTTTTGTAAAAATCTTTTTTTTTTCTTTTGCTACTTTGTAGATTTCAAGAGAAAAATTATTTTGCCTTATTTAGGAGGGAGGGGTTCACAATGTGGGGAGGGGTTCCAAGACTTTTTAGGAACTTTCTTTTAGCTTATTTATAGCTTTTGAGAGATGGACTATATATTTTTAGGACTATTGAATTACTTATTTAGTCTCAAAAGTTGTACAAATAAATTTACAACATGTTCGTAGCATAGTAAAATGGTTGTTTGTAAAGTCTCAAAATTTGTATAAATAAATTTACAACATGTTCGTAGCATAGTAAAATGGTTGTTTGTAATGTTTACATCGCGTTTGTAGCAGTAAAATGGTTGTTTGTAATGTTTACGTCGCATTTGCAACAAAGTTTAGGCTTCTAGGACATTTTGAATGAAGGTTTTAGTCTTCAAAGAAATTTAGGTGGATTTAAGAGGGAGGGGTTCACAACATCGGAGGGGTTCTGACACTTTTTAAGAACTTTCTTTTGGCTTATTTATAGCTTTTGAAAGATGGGCTATATACTTTAAGGACTATTGAATTACTTATTTAGTCTCAAAAGTTGTATAAATGGGTTTACGACATGTTCATAACATAGTAAAATGGTTGTTTGTAGTGTTTACGACATGTTTGTACCATAATTTAGGCTTCTAGAATATTTTGAATGATGGTTTTAGACTTGAAAGAAAATTAGGTGAATTTAGGAGGGAGGGGGTTCACAACGTGGGGAAGGGTTCCAACACTTTTTAGGAACTTTCTTTTGGCTTACTTATAGCTTTTGAGAGATGGGCTATATAATTTTAGGACTATTTAATTAATTATTTAGTCTCAATAGTTGTATAAGTGGATTTACGACATGTTGATGACATAGGAAAATGGTTGTTTGTAGTGTTTACAACACGTTTGTAGCATAGTTTAGGCTTCAAGGACATTTTAAATGACAGGTCTAGTCTTGAAATAAATTTAGGTGGATTTAGGAGGGAGAGATTCACTTCGATACTTTCGATGCATTTGTTGCTACTTTGTGGTTTTAATGGCATTTAAGTGGAATTAGGACACGTTCGTAGTATTGGAGGGAGGAGGGGTGAAATGTATATGTTGTAATTGTATTTTAGATTATTTTGAAGCCTAATTATGCACTTTAAAGGAACTTTGTTCTTGGCTTATTTGTAGGGATCCGAGAGTTGAGTTATATGCTTTTGACTATCAAATGACGGGTTTAGCCTTGAAAGAAATTTAGGTGGATTTGGGGGGGGGGATTCACTCGCTTTCTATGCATTTGTTCTTACTTTGTAGGTTTAAATGGTGTTTAGGAATAATTAGGATACGTTCGTAGCTTGGGGGAGGATGTATATGTTGTAACTGTGTTTTAGATTATCTTGAAGCCTAATTGTGCACCTTAAAGGAACTTTGTTCTTGGCTTATTTATAGGAATCCGAGCGTTGAGATATATGCTTTAGGACAATCGAATGACGGGTTTAGCCTTGAAAGAAATTTAGGTAGATTTAGGGGTTGAGAGATTCACTTCGATGCTTTCTATGCATTTGTTGCTACTTTGTAGATTTAAATGGCATTTAAGTGGAACTAGGACACGTTCATAGCTTGGGAGAAGGGATGTATATGTTGTAATTGTATTTTAGATTATTTTGAAGCCATGTGTACTTTAAAGGAATTTTGTTCTTGGCTTATTTGTTGGGATCCGATAGTTGTGGAGTTTTAAACGACGTGTATGTATTTATTTAAGTGGATTTACGACATGCTCGTAGCGTGGGGGAGGGGTTCATGTCTTAATTTTAACTATTTTAATCACTTTTTAGATAGTTAAAATGATTGTTTGTGATGTCCATGTTTTAATTATGAACATTCACGACATGTTTGTAGTTTGAGAGGGGCATCATTCCTCATAAGCATTTTCAACATTTTGTTCAAGTCTTTATGTGATTGTTAAGATCTTTTTGTGCATTTTTCTTTGTTGATTTTATCAAATCTTTCATAATATTTGTTTTTCCTATTTCTGGTCATTTGTGTAAATTCTTAAAGATCGTAATATTTCGTTGGGAGGCACTTCTCCTTACATGAATACGATGACAATTATGTCTATGCAAAAAAATGCGTTACCATAACCTATCCCGACTTTTTTTTTTTTTTTTGCATGGGAAAGGTGAAAAATTTTATAGTGAATTTTCTTACATTTTTTCATTTAATAAATACAATAGAATCAATTTGTGCACAAATTTAATTTGAATCAACACACAAATTGACCATTAAATACCTTTACCTGAACTCAAAATTTTCAACAAAGATCTATCTTTAATTTCGTTTTCTCTTGAAATTTCACCAATTTTGTATAATATGCATATATTTTATGTGACACTATTTTTATTTAACATTATTTCGATAAAAACCTTATTTAAAACATTTTTCAAGGTTAATATTACCAAACTTATTTAGGTTTGATATCGAAGTTGATGAAAGTGAAAGTTTATAGTCAAAATTGATGGTATCGAACAAGTGTAAAGTCAAATTGATTTGTTTCCCGAAAAAATAATCACAATTTATTTATCAAAGTTTCCAACCAATTTTTATTTAAGAGAAAATTTACTAATTAGAAGTTATTCAGTAATAATCAAACAAATTAATAATGTAAAATTGTTTAGATAATTGTTGGCATATTTATACGATATCGGCTTTCTAATTTTCATGCATTAAGGAGACAAGATTTCCTAACTCCCAAATCTCAATACTTATTCATCCATTGTAACTTATCATTTTCTAATATTAATCATTATTAGTAACTTCTATGTAACAACCGGATCCTTACATATTATGGTCCGACCGCTACGACATGCATACTTAAACTTTTCTATCATGAGATGAGTTTTGAAAAAATCTCAAAAGAACATATCTAAAATTTTATTAATTAGGTAGAAAACTATATAAAAAGTTTATTTTAATAAACACCAGGATCCATAAAACATTAGCGTAGTGATACAAAAATGCATATGCCTATAATAGTGAGTTTGATGGTTGGCCATTTGAGCAACGTCCAGTTCTGTCACCTATGTTGTGTCCTTACCTACAAAGTCTGTAAAAATAGGATGAGTATATAATATACCCAGTAAGTAGTTCTCACATAGGGTAGTGACCAAATGCATAATCACATGCAACATGTCCTGAAAACATATGATTGGGACCGAAAACATATAATAGCATGTGGTGGTCGGTTATGCTTCTAACGTAAATTTCTCCGCCTTGATAGGAAGATGAGGACTTAGGCGGAAACTAACCCATCTGATGATTAGCAGGTTATGCAGTCAGTAGGGCCAGAGTCGCATCCAACATCAACCATTAACATAAACATAAGATTGGAC
>NW_024063603.1:67438-90132 GCF_009727055.1 Benincasa hispida | reverse complement strand
TTGTGGCAAGTGATGTATAATTCATTATTGAATTATTCCAATATCTATCCTAGCATAATCTTGACATAGAATTGGGTCTAGAGGATGCAACCATACATGCCCTGCTACCCTAAAAAAGAATTAAACATTTATCTAATTAAATTTAATACCTTATGAACAAACATAACGCATGGTGGTCCCTTGTCGATAAACGTATTTTAAATCATGTAATGCAACATAACAATAACATAATTATCAACATTATTAAAGTACAATACCATGAACTACTTAAGAGAGGGTGAGATAAACTACTTACCTTGACTAGTCCTAGTCTATCCTTATTATTCCTTATGTTCTAATCAGTAAGCTTTTTCTCATTAAATCAAGAAGAAAATTTGGCAACACTTCCCTGCGTTTCTCCTTCTAACCTAAATCGAATTTCTTCACCAATTTTCACACGATTTTTGTACTTTTTGAGTTTTGTTTGAGAATTCTTTTAACCTTCCAGCCTAAAGCCTCTATTATATAGTCATTTCCTAGCTCTTCTCGTGTGACAACTCATCTACAATGGCTTCTTTAAAATTACTTAGGTTTAAGAATTTCTCTCTTAATAAGACAGCCTAATTGGCTAACGTTTGCCCTTAACGTCATAACCTTTTTGTTTGTATTTTCCATTTTAGGGTTCTCTGTATAATCTATAAGATCGTGGCCAAAATCAATGCAAAATCACGTTTTTGTCCAATCTCGCTCTTTCTGTTCTTAGGTCTTGCTCTCTCAGCTTTCTCGCTGGTTTGGCTTCTCATGACTCTCGCCTCGCGGTTTGGCTTCTTTGTGCTCTCACTCTCGCTCTTGGCTGGTTTTACTCTCATGCTCTCGCTCTGTCCCACTTTCTCGCTGAGAATCTCCTCTTTCTCTCTTGCTTTTCCACTCTCGCTCTCTCCAATTTTCTCTCCAATCTCGCTAGTTTCATGCCGTGGTTTCTTCACTGGCTTGTGGATTCCACTTCCCCTTTTAAACTCTTCAAATTTTAAGAGTAATGTGGCAATTACATCACCTCCAATTCTTTCCAATGATAGTCGCAAAAAAAGTTATCTGCTGCCCTTAGTTGTCTCCTGAATTAAGCTGAGTCAAATTCTAATTAATCCTCCTGATTCTCCCCCTTATTTTATTTTTGGATAATTAATAATTTCTTATTTTTTCCAATTCTAAAATTTCCACTGATTTCTATTAATTCTAATATATTTTTCCTACTTTCTAATTAGGGTTAGGGTATTCCATTTACTACCCCTTAAAAAAATTTCGTCCGGGCTTAAAAATTTGACATTTAAATTTTCTGTAGTGCATGCGTACAAATTTGGTTGTTACATCCTAATTTTTTTAACCTAATAAAGAATTTAACTATTTTTAACTTTTAAAACCTCAAACCGAAAAATCCACTAATCAATATCAAAAACTAAGTCACACATTCTATATATTTCTTTTTAATGGTATTTGGGAAATGCGACCAAAGTCCCCGCATTGGTTAGATAAGAGGAGGATCATGGGTTATATAGTGAAATAATATTTTCACATATGTATAAATTTTGGTACAGTCGGTTTGATCGAACCGTTTCCCACCCCTACTATAATAGTTAACTCAAATATTTCATATTTTTTTCTTTCCAATTTTCTATTTTCCAGTATCCACTATAACATTAAATTAATGTTTTCCTTTCTATAAAAGCATTTAGTTGTCATACAAACGCAAGCATTTTAATTAACACCAATTAAATTTGTCAAAACTCTTTGACAAACCAATTATTTATAAGGTTGAACCCCAAGTTCAATTTAGTTAGGCCAAAAGCTAGCCCAACTGGCCATTCAAAGCCAGACCAAGCCCATGAAGCCCATCACGCCATGCCAAGCCCAAAGGCTACGCCAAGTCCAATTAATATTAGGTCCAAAGGCCAAACCATTAGCCAATCAATGCTAGACCAAGCCCAGAAAACTATTTTATTTAACAATATATATAGTATATATATAAACTTATAAGTTTAAGATAAATTTTGTTTGCATATTTATAGCCATTTCGGTTTCCTTTTTTCGTGCATTAAGGAAATGAGATTTCCTAACTCCTAAATTCTCATACTTAATGATCCATTGTACTTTAATTCCTATATTAATCATTATTAGTAACTTTCTAATTATTTAATTAGTAATGGATTTAACTATTTTTTTAAACTTTATTATAACCTCAATGAAACATCCAACTAATCAATTATCAAACCTAAACCACACATTTGTATAATTTCTTTTTATAATATTATAATCATTAAAGCATGTCCTATCAAATTCAATAATTAATTAATGAGAGTGAAAAAAAATGCAACTAAAATTCACAATGTTTTGGAAACAATATTAGGTTAAATTGCCAATTTTAGTCTTTAGATTTTCAAGTTTTTGGTTCAAAATGATTCATGGAAATGTTGAGAAGTGTGTGCTTGATCTTTAATTTTTACAATTTGGCCTTAAAATCTAAAAATATCTCATATGTCCCCTAAACATCAAATTTATTACTAATTTAGCTCTGATTTGTTTTTCAAAATTAATTTTAATACATTACTTCCACTTGATAGTTTTATTGTTTTTAAAATATTTTATTTTGTTTTTAAACTTTAACATCCGATCTATTTTTCAAATTTTATAAGCTTAACTTTCAAAAAGAACTTATCAAAATTTTTATTTCTTTATATATGGTGAAAATGGTCCGTAGTGAAAAAAATAACTAGATGAACAAAATTATTTTTTTGAAAAATTTATAAAGATGACTCGTCACTTGAAACACGGATATTAAACAGAAAGCATAGACAACGTTGTTAACAACAACAAACATCAACGGCAAGAAAGCAAGTAAAGATCACACTTGAAGTTTTTCTAATTATTTAAAAAGAAATAAATCAAGCTTTGTTTGAAAAAAAACATAGAGTGGCTAAAAATAAGCCAAAGAAAAAACAAAACAAAACTAAAGAAAGTTGTATCTTGTATAGATAAAACTAACTATATAATAAAGAACTATAATTCTGAGAATAAGGTTAAAATATTTTTGTCACATTATTATATTTTCTTACTAATGTGTTTATTTATTTATTTGCAAATTTCTTTTGAAGGGGTGAGTTGAACGGTAAATTAAGACTATAGTGTTCTTTTCAAATGTATTTATAAAATATGTTGTTTGAAAACTATTTAATAAAATATTGTAGTTTTTTTTTTAAGTTGTCGGGTATTCAAAATTCGACCTAAGGTTGAATTTTGGAAGATTCGACTTCACTCTATCATTTTTAATTTTTCATTAATTCGACCTAATATTTTCTCTTTTTTTTATTTTTCATTATGTTATTATATAGTATATTCCATTTACATTTTTTTTTTTATTTTTTATTTTTTTATTATTTTATTTTTTTTTAATGTTTTTAAACCATTCTTAACTTAAATCTAAAAATAAAAAAAATAAAATAATATATCTCATAAAAATAATAATGTGTAAATAAAAATATCTTGATTTATATAAAAATACTTACAAAATCAATGTGTCCCACAAGCGGCGTTGTCGTCAATTTCGAGCTGGTATATCGTCGTCGACTCGAACTCTGAGGCAAGCTCTAATTCTTTCTTGATATTGCGAAAGGCTAGACCCAACTCAATTAAATTAGCCGCCAAAGGCAAGACCCAAGTCAATTAAGTTAAGGCCAAAAGGGCAAACCATTGGCTAATCAAAGACAAGTCAATTAAATTAGCGCCTAAAGGCAAACCATTAGCCATCAACGCCAGGTCCCGAGCCCATGAGACTATTTTATTTAACAATACTTCGATAAAAAATAATTATAGTTTAGATAATTGTTGCATTATTTATAGCATTTCGGTTCCTCATTTTTCGTCATAAGGGAAATGAGATTTCCAGAACTCCTAAATCTCAATATTTAATTATCATTGTAACTCTTTAATTTCCTAATCATTATTAGTACTTCTAATTATTTAATTAGTAATGGATTAACTATTTTTAAACTTTTGAGAACACCAATTAAAAATTCAACCTATATCATTAATCAAGAGACTAACACATATTTCTATACTTTTTAAAATTAAGTTTTAATTTGCTTTAAAAATTTAAGCTACGACCGTGTTTTTAAATTTCTATAGCTTAATTTTCAAAAAGACTTATCAAAATTTTATTTTCTTTTAATTTGTGAAAAATGGTCCTAGGTAAGAAAAAATAAACGAGTGAACAAAAATAATTTTTGAAAAATTTATAAAGATGACTTGTCACTTAAAATACGGATATTAAACAAAAAAGCATAGACAAACACTGTAACAACTAAACAAAAACTAACGGCAAAAACAAGTAAAGACCACACTGAAGTTTTCTAATTAATTTAAAAATAAGATAAATCAAGCTTTGTTTGAAAAAAATAAACATAGTTTAGGGTTTCTAGGACCATTTGACGTGATGGTTTTAGACTTGAAAGAAATCTAGGTGAATTAAGAGAGAGGGAGGGGGGGGTGTCCACAACGTGGAAGGGTTCCAAACTTTTTAGGATTTCCTTTTGGCTATAGTTATAGCTTTTGAGAGATGAGCTATAGTATTTTAAGGACTATTTAATTTTTATTTAGTCTGGAAAGTTGTGTAAGTGGATTTAAACATGTTCTAATAACAATAGTAAAATGAGTTTGTTTGTAGTTTTTACAACACGTTTGTGCCATAAGTTTTATGGCTTCGCAAGCGGTATTTTGAAATGATGGGTTCCTAGTCTTGAAAGAAATTTAGCTGGATTTAGGAGGGAGGATTCCTTTGATACTTTCCTATGTATTTGTTGCTACTTTATGTGGTTTTTTATGGCATTTAGGTAGAACCAGGACACGTTTGAGTGATTGGAGGGAGGAGGGGTGAATGGTATATGTTGTAATTGTTTTTTAGATTATTTGAAGCCTAATGTTGGCCTTTAATAGCACTTTGTTCTTGCTATTTGTGAGATCCTGATAGTTATGGAGGTTGAAGAGGATTTAGTATTTGTTTTAAGTGGTTACGACATGCTCGTAGGGGGGAGGAAGATTATACTTTTTTTGTGTAGCGGATAGAAAATTCAAATTTAATTGTATAACAGCTTTTTTTTTTGTACGAATTTTAATTGTGTATTGATATATTTAGTCTTATTTTTATAACTCTACTTTTGTTATTTGTCCCCAATTGATTACGTTTTAAGATTAATTTTTGTTTGTGCATAGATTAGTAGTCGATGAAAAAAATTGTTCTTTGTTTGTTATAAAAAATATATAAAATTGACTCTTATGACGATGCAAAATAAAACTTTGGCAGAAATCTTCATTTGAACTAAAATTTTTGTTGTTTAAAATTCATGCTTTTGCTGACAAATTGTATTTTGTTGTGAAAAAGCATATACCACGGAAAAAATTGTGTTGCCAAAAATGTATTTATGCCGACGAAATATTTTTTGTCGAGAGCACTTCTCCCCGAACATGGATACGATTGCAACTTATGTCTATGCAAAAAAAATGCGTTGGAAAACCATCCCCGACGTCTTTTTTTTTCGTGGGGAAAGTGAAAATTTTGTGAATTTTCATACATTTTTTTCGTTTTAAAAAATACAATAGAATCAATTGTGGACAAATTTTAAGTTGAATCCAACACACAAATTACCATTAATGCCATATCCTAAACTCATAAATTTTCAACAAAGATCTATCTTTAAATTTTTTTTCTCTTGAAATTTTACCAATTTTGTACGATATATCAATACTGTTATGTGAGAATTATTTTTATTTAACAATTTTCGATAATAACTTATTTTAAAAACATTTTTTCAATGTTAATATTCCAAACTTATTTAGTTTGATATTGAAGGTGAATGAAAGTGAAAGTTATAGAAGTCCAAAATTGATGGTATCGGAACAATGTAAAGCAAATTGATTTGTTTTCCCTGAAAAAATAATCCACAATTTATTTATCAAAGTTTCCAACCAATTTTATTTAAAAGCAAATATTACTAATTAGGAGTTAATTTCAGTAATTAATCACAAAAATTAATAATTAAAATTGTTTAGATATGTTGACATATTGGATACGTATTCGCTTTCTATTTTCATGGCATTAAAGAGACCAGATTTCCTATCGTCTCAAATCTGCAATACTTATTGACCATTGTAACTTATCATTTTCTAATATTATCATTATTAGTAACTTCTAAATTTGTTAACTAATAAACGGATTACTATTTTTTTAAACTTTTAAACCTCAACAAAAATGCACAACTAATCAATTTATCAAAATTAAAGTCCACAATTTTCTATAATTCTTTTCATGTAATGTTGGAAGAGACAAAGTAGCCCGCATTGGTAGACGTCCCAAAAAAAAAAAAAAAAAATATACATTAGTATAAGAGGAGGATATGGTATAAGTGAGTGATAATATTTTCACATAATTATAAATTTTGTTTAGTTCGGTTTGATCGACCAAATCTGGCCATGAGACTATTTTAGTTTAACAAGTTCGATAAAAAAAAAAAAAAAACTATATTTATAAGTTTAGATAATTGTTGGCATATTTTATAGCATTTTGGTTTTTTTTTTCGTGCATTAAAGGAAATGAATTTCCTAACTGCCAAATCTCAATAACTTGATATCTTGTAACTTTTAATTTCCTAAATATTAATAATTATTACTCTTGCTGGTTTTACTCTCATGGCTCTCGCTCTGTCCCACTTTCTCGCTGAGAATCTCGCTCTTTCCTCTCTTGCTTTCTCCACTCTCGCTCTCTCCAATTTTCTCTCCAATCTCGCTAGTTTTCATGCGTGGGTTGTCTTCACTGCTTGTGGATTCCACTTCCCCTTTTTAACTCTTTCAAATTTTAAGAGTATGTGGGCAATTAATTCACCTCCAATTCTTCCAATGAGTAGTGCCCAAACAAAAAGTTATCTGCTGCCCTTTGTCTCCTGAATAAGCTAGAGTCCAAATTCTAATTAATCCTCCCTGATTCTGCCCCCTTATTTATTATTTTTGGATAATTAATAAATTTCTTATTTTTTTTCCAATTCTAAATTTCCACCTGATTTTCTTATTAAATTTATATATTTTTTTCCTACTTTCTAAATTAGGGTTAGGGTATTCCATTTACTACCCCTTAAAAAAAATTTCGTCCGGCTTAAAATTTGACATTTAATTTTCTGTAGTGCATGCGTACAAATTTGGGTTGTTACATCCTAATTTTTTAACTAATAAAGAATTTACTATTTTTAACTTTTAAAACCTCAACGAAAATCCAACTAATCAATTATCAAAACTAAGTCACACATTTCTATAATTTCTTTTTATGTATGTTGGGAATGCGACCAAAGTCCCGCATTGGTTAGATAAGAGGAGGATCATGGGTATATAAGTGAGAATAATATGTTTCACATATTATAAATTTTGGTACAGTTCGGTTTGATCGAACCGTTTCCACCCCTACTTATAATAGTTAACTCAATATTTCATTTTTTTCTTTCCAATTTTCTATTCTTCACGTATCCACTATAACATTAAATTTGAATGTTTTCTTTTATAAAAGCATTAGTTGTCATACCAAACCAAGCATTTTATTAACACCAATTAATTTGTCAAAACTCTTTGACAACCAAATTATTTATAAGGTTAGACCCAAGTTCAATTTAGTTAGGCCAAAAGCTAGCCCAATGGCCATTCAAAGCCAGACCCAAGCCCATGAAGCCCATCAACGCCATGCCCAAGCCCAAAGGCTACGCCCAAGTCCAATTAAATTAGGTCCAAAGGCCAAACCCATTAGCCAATCAAGGCTAGACCCAAGCCCAGAAACTATTTTTATTTAACAATATATATATATATATATAAACTTATAAGTTTAGATAATTGTTGGCATATTTATAGCATTTCGGTTTCCTTTTTTCGTGCATTAAGGAAATGAGATTTCCTAACTCCTAAATCTCAATACTTAATGATCCATTGTAACTTTTAATTTCCTAATATTAATCATTATTAGTAACTTCTAATTATTTAATTAGTAATGGATTTACTATTTTTTAACTTTTATAACCTCACAATGACAAGATGCCAACTATCATTATCAAACCTAAACCACACATTTGTATAATTTCTTTTTAAATGTATATATAAATCATTAAGCATGTCTATTCAATTCATATTAATTAATGAGAGTGAAAAAAAACAACTAAAATTCACAATGTTTGAAACAATATTAGGTTAAATTGCAATTTTAGTCTTTAGATTTTCAAGTTTTTGTTCAAAAGATTCATGAATGTTGAGAAGTGTGATGCTTGATCTTTAATTTTTACAATTGGCCTTAGAAATCTAAAAATATCTCATATGTCCCTAAACATTCAATTTTATATCTAATTTAGCTCTGATTTGGTTTTTCAAAATTAACTTTTAATACATTACTTCCACTTATAAGTTTATTTGTTTTAAAATTAATTTTATTTGTTTTTAAACTTTAACTCCGATCTATTTTTCAAATTTTATAAGCTTAACTTTCAAAAAGACTTATCAAAATTTTTATTTTCTTTTAATTATGGTGAAAATGGTCCTAGTGAAAAAAAAATAACTAGTGAACAAAAATTATTTTTTGAAAAATTTATAAGATGACTCGTCACTTGAAACACGGATATTAAACAGAAAGCATAGACAAACGTTGTAACAACAAACAAAACTAACGGCAAGAAAGCAAGTAAAGACACACTGAAGTTTTTCTAATTAATTTTAAAAAGAAGATAAATCAAGCTTTGTTTGAAAAAATAAACATAGAGTGGCAAAAATAAGAAAGAAAAAACAAAACAAAAACTAAAGAAGTTTGTATCTTGTATAGATAAAACTAACTATATTAAAAGAACTATAATTCTTGAGAATAAGGTTAAAATATTTTTTGTCACATATTTATATTTTCTTACTAATGTGGTTATTTATTTATTTGCATAATTTCTTTGAGGGGTGAGTTGAAGGTAAAATTAGACTAATATTGTTCTTTTCAAATGTATTTATAAAAATATTGTTGTTTGAAAACTATTTATAAAAATATTGTAGTTTTTTTTTTTAAGTTGTCGGGTATTCAAAATTCGACCTAGGTTGAATTTTGAAGATTCGACCTTCACTCTATATTTTTTATTTTCCATTAATTCGACCTAATATTTTCTTTTTTTTTATTTTTCATTATGTTATTATATAGTATATTCCACTTTACATTTTTTTTTATTTTTTTATTTTTTTATTATTTTATTTTTTTTTAATTTTTTAAACCATCTTAACTTAAATCTAAAAATAAAAAAATAAAAATAATAATATCTCATAAAAATAATAATGTGTAAATAAAAATATCTCATTTATATAAAAATAATTACAAAAATCAATGTGTCCCACAAGGCGGGTGTCGTCAATTTCGAGCTGGTTATCGTCGTCGACTTCGAACTTGAGGCAGCTCTAGTTCTTCTTGATATTGCGAAAAGGCTAGACCCAACTCCAATTAATTAGGCCCAAAGGCAAGACCCAAGTTCAATTAAGTTAGGCCAAAAGGCAAGACCCATTGGCTAATCAAGACCAGTCCAATTAAATTATGCCTAAAGGCCAAACCCATTAGCCAATCAACGCCAGGCCCGAGCCCATGAGACTATTTTTATTTAACAATATTTCGATAAAAAAAATTATAGTTTAGATAATTGTTGGCATATTTATAGCATTTCGGTTTCCTATTTTTCGTGCATAAGGAAATGAGATTTCCCAACTCCTAAATCTCAATATTTAATTATCCATTGTAACTCTTAATTTCCTAATCATTATTAGTAACTTCTAATTATTTAATTAGTAATGGATTTACTATTTTTTAACTTTTAGAACCTCAATAAAAATTCAACTAATCAATTATCAAAACTAAACCACATATTTCTATACTTATTTTAAAATTAAGTTTTATTTGCTTTAAAAATTTAGCTACGACCTGTTTTTTAAATTTTATAAGCTTAATTTTCAAAAAGACTTATCAAAAGTTTTATTTTCTTTTAATTATGGTGAAAATGGTCCTAGTAAAAAGAAAATAACGAGTGAACAAAAATAAATTTTTGAAAAATTTATAAGATGACTTGTCACTTAAAATACGGATATTAAACAAAAAGCATAGACAAACACTGTAACAACAAACAAAACTAACGGCAAGAAAACAAGTAAAGACACACTGAAGTTTTTCTAATTAATTTTAAAAATAAGATAAATCAAGCTTTGTTTGAAAAAATAAACATAGTTTAGGGTTCTAGGACATTTTGACTGATGGTTTTAGACTTGAAAGAAATTTAGGTGAATTTAGAGAGAGGGAGGGGGGAGGGGTGTCCACAACGTGGGGAAGGGTTCCAACACTTTTTAGGAACTTTCTTTTGGCTTAGTTATAGCTTTTGAGAGATGAGCTATATGATTTTAGGACTATTTAATTATTTATTTAGTCTGGACAGTTGTGTAAGTGGATTTACAACATGTTCATAACATAGTAAAATGGTTGTTTGTAGTTTTTACAACACGTTTGTAGCATAGTTTAGGCTTCAAGGGTATTTTGAATGATGGGTCTAGTCTTGAAAGAAATTTAGGTGGATTTAGGAGGGAGGGATTCACTTTGATACTTTCTATGTATTTGTTGCTACTTTGTGGTTTTTATGGCATTTAGGTAGAACCAGGACACGTTTGTAGTATTGGAGGGAGGAGGGGGTGAAATGTATATGTTGTAATTGTTTTTTAGATTATCTTGAAGCCTAATTGTGCACTTTAAAGAACTTTGTTCTTGGCTTATTTGTAGAGATCTGATAGTTATGGAGGTTGAAAGGGCATTTATGTATTTGTTTAAGTGGATTTACGACATGCTCGTAGCGTGGGGGAGGGAAGATTAAACTTTTTTTTGTGTAGGGGATAGAAAAATTCCAATGTACTTGTATACACAGCTTTTTTTTTTGTAGAATTTTAATTTGTGTATTGAATATTAGTCTTATTTTTATAAGCTTACTTTTGTTATATTTGTCCCCAATTGATTAGTTTTAAGATTAATTTTTGTTTGTGCATAATTAAGTAGTCATGAAATAAAAATGTGGTTCTTTGTTTGTTATAAAAAATATATAAAATTATGAACTTATGACGATGCAAATAAACTTTGGCAGAAATCTGTCTATTGAACTGAAAATTTTTGTTGTTTAAAATTATGCTTTTGCTGACACAAATTGTATTTTGTTGTGAAAAAGCATATACCGACGGAAAAAATTGTGTTGCCAAAAATGGTATTTATGCCGACGAAAATATTTTTTGTCGAGAGGCACTTCTCCCGACATGGATACGATGACAATTATGTCTATGCAAAAAAAATGCGTTGGAATAACCTATCCCGACGTTCTTTTTTTTCGTGGGGAAAAGTGAAAATTTTTGTGAATTTTCATACATTTTTTTCTTTTAAAAAATACAATAGAATCAATTTGTGGACAAATTTAAGTTGAATCAACACACAAATTAACCATTAAATGCCATTACCTAAACTCATAATTTTCAACAAAGATCTATCTTTAATTTTTTTTTCTCTTGAAATTTTACCAATTTTGTACGATATACATATATGTTATGTGAGAATATTTTTATTTAACAATATTTCGATAAAAACCTTATTTAAAACATTTTTCAATGTTAATATTACCAAACTTATTTAAGTTTGATATTGAAGTTGATGAAAGTGAAAGTTTAGAGTCAAAATTGATGGTATCGAACAAGTGTAAAGTCAAATTGATTTGTTTCCTGAAAAAATAATCACAATTTATTTATCAAAGTTTCCAACCAATTTTTATTTAAAAGCAAATATACTAATTAGGAGTTATTCAGTAATAATCAAACAAATTAATAATGTAAAATTGTTTAGATAATTGTTGGCATATTGATACGATATTGGCTTTCTAATTTTCATGCATTAAAGAGACCAGATTTTCCTATCTCTCAAATCTCAATACTTATTGATCCATTGTAACTTATCATTTTCTAATATTAGTCATTATTAGTAACTTCTAATTTTTTAACTAATAAAGGATTTACTATTTTTAACTTTTAAAACCTCAACAAAAATCCAACTAATCAATTATCAAAATTAAGTCACATTTCTATAATTTCTTTTCATGTATGTTGGGAATGAGACCAAAGTCCCGCATTGGTTAGACTGTCCCACATTGGTTAGATAAGAGGAGGATCATGGGTATATAAGTGAGGATAATATGTTTCACATATTATAAATTTTGGTTTAGTTCGGTTTGATCGACCAATCATGGCCATGAGACTATTTTTATTTAACAATGTTTCGATAAAAAAAAAAAAAAAAACTTATTTATAAGTTTAGATAATTGTTGGCATATTTATAGCATTTTGGTTTCTTTTTTCGTGCATTAAAGGAAATGAGATTTCCTAACTGCCAAATCTCAATACTTGATGATCATTGTAACTTTTAATTTCCTAATATTAATAATTATTAGTAACTTCTAATTATTTAATTAGTAATGGATTTACTATTTTTTAACTTTTATAACCTCAATGAAAATCCAACTAATCAATTATCAAACCTAAACCACACATTTCTATAATTTCTTTTTATGTATATATAAATCATTAAGCATGTCTATCAAATTCATATTAATTAATGAGAGTGAAAAAAACAACTAAAATTCACAATGTATGAAACAATATTAGGTTAAATTGCAATTTTAGTCTTTAGATTTTCAAGTTTTTGTTCAAAAGATTTGTGAATTTTGAGAAGTGTGATGCTTGATCTTTAATTTTTATAATTGGCCTTAGAAATCTAAAAATATCTTATATGTACCTAAACATTCAATTTTATATCTAATTTAGCTCTGATTTGGTTTTTCAAAATTAACTTTTAATACATTACTTCCACCTATAAGTTTATTTGTTTAAAATTAAGTTTTATTTGTTTTAAAAATTTAGCTCCAATTTATTTTTCAAATTTTATAAGCTTAATTTTCAAATTTTATTTGTTTTATTTTCTTTTAATTATGGTGAAAATGGTCTTAGTAAAAAAAAATAACGAGTGAACAAAAATATTTTTTTGAAACATTTATAAGATGAATCGTCACTAGAAACACGGATATTAAACAAAAAGCATAGACAAACATTGTAACAACAAACAAAACTAACAGTAAGAAAGCAAGTAAAGACACACTGAAGTTTTTCTAATTAATTTTAAAAAGAAGATAAATCAAGCTTTGTTTGAAAAAATAAACATAGAATGGCAAAAATAAGAAAGAAAAAACAAAACAAAAACAAAAGAAGCTTGTATCATGTATTGATAAAAACGAACTATATTAAAAGAACTATAATTCTTGAGAATAAGGTTAAAATATTTTTTAAAATATTTTTGTCACATATTTGTATTTTCTTACTGAAAGTGGTTATTTATTTATTTGCATAATTTCTTTGACGGATGAGTTAAAGGTAAAATTAGACTAATATTGTTCTTTTCAAAAGTATTTATAAAAATATTGTTGTTTGAAAACTATTTATAAAAATATTGTATTTTTTTTTTTTTTTTAAGTTTTCGAGTCTTCAAAATTCGACCTAGGTTGAATTTCAAATTCGACCTACATTCTATATTTTTTATTGTCCATTATTTCGACCTAATATTTTTTTTTTTAATTTTCCATTATGTTATTATATAGTATATTCCACTTTACATTTTTTTATTATTTTATTATTTTTTAAACCATCTTAACTTAACTCTAAAAATAAAAAAATAATAAAATAATATCTCATAAAAATAATAATGTGTAAATTAAAATATCTCATTTATATAAAAATAATTACAAAAATCAATGTGTCCCACAAGGCGGATGTCGTCGATTTCGAGCTGGTTGTCGTCGTCGACATCGAACTTGAGGTAGCTCTAGTTCAATGATGTTGCCAAAAGGCCAGACCCAACTCCAATTAATTAGGCCCAAAGGCAAGTTGTAACAACCCGAATTTGTACACATACACTACAGGAAATTAAATGTCAAATGTTAAGCAGGACGAAATTTTATTTAAAAGGGTGGTAAATGTAAACAAATAAAATATATAATTAAGAATAAAAAATATATAAACTTAATAGGAAAATCGGGTGGAAATTTTGGAATTGGAAAAAATAAGAAATTTATTAATTATCCAAAAATAATGAATAAGGGGGAAGAATCAGGGAGGAATAATTAGAAGTTGGACGCTAGCTAATTCAGGAGACAAGTGCAGTAGATAACTTTTTGTTTGGGCACTGTTCATTGGAAGAATTGGAGGTGTATTAATTGCCCATATACTCTTAAAATTTGAAATATTTAAAAAGGGAAGTGGAATCTACAAGCAGTGAAGACAACCCACGCGTGAAAACTAGCGAGATTGGAGAGAAAATTGGAGAGAGCGAGAGTAGAGAGAGTGAGATTGGAGAGAAAATAGGAGAGAGTGAGAGTCGAGAGAGTGAGATTCTCAGCGAGAAAGTGGGAGAAAACGGGAGCGGGAGCGAGAGCGAAACCAACAAGAGTGAGAGTCACGAGAGCCAAACCAGCGAAATAGCTGGAGAGAGCGAGATTCTGAGAACAGAAAGAATGAGATTTGGACAGACGCGTGGATTATGCGTTGAATTTGGCCACGATCTTATAGATTATACATGGAGAACCCTAAAATGGAATGCAAACAAAGGTTCATGACGTAAGGTCAAACGTTAGCCAAAATTAGGTGTCTTATTAAGAGAAATTCTTAAACCTAAGTAATTTTAAAGAAGCCATTTGTAGGATGAGTTGTCACACATAGAAGAGCTGGAAATGGCTATAAATAGGACGCTTTAGGCTGGAAGTTAAACGGATTCTCAAACAAAACTCAATAGTAAAAACCGTGTGAAAAGGGTGAAGTAATTTTGTTAGTTTGAAGGAGGAAACACGAAGGAAGTGCTGCCCAAATTTCCTTTTGGTTTAAGAGGGAAAGCTCTACTGATTAAACCATAAGGAATAATAAGAAATAACTAGGATCGCAGTCAAGGTAAGTAGTTTATCTCACTCTCTTTTTCAGTATTTCATGGTAGTGTACCCTTAATATGTTGCATAATTATGTTATTGTTATGTTGCATTACATGTTTAAAATACGTTTATCGACAAGGGACCCCATGCATTATGTTTGTTCATAAGATGAAATTTTAATTAGATAAAGGTTATGCTTTTAGGGCTAGCAGGGCACGTATGGTTGCACCCCTCTAGACCCAATTCTATGTCAAGATTATGCTAGGGACTAACAGGGTATGTATGGTTGCACCCCTCTAGACCCAATTCTATGTCAAGATTATGTTAGGGACTAACAGGGTATGTATGGTTGCACCCCTCTAGTCATATCTTATCACCCCCTAGACCACCTTCTAAGCCTGGGAGAGCGATGCGACTGTAGCAGTTATCAACCCTTGAGCTGACACTTAATGCCTAATAATTCTTGTGGAATAACTCTGATACCATATTATAACTTATACACAGCGGAATGATTAAGTCAAGGAGATAAACTATAACGGATTAAGTAGGCCTATCTTTTATTACGACAATGATATAACATTTATACAACTTAAGGACTTAACAACAAAGTTTACGATGACAACCGTAAAAACTCTCCGGAAGTGTAATTGGGGCACGTGGCAGACCTTGACCTGGAACTCCTCATCTTCCGCAACCTGGGGGGATTAAGAAAACATTTTGAAGAGTGTGAGCTACTAAGCCCAGTGAGTGGTTCTTTTAAGATGAAAATTCATTTTGAAAATCATCATTTTGGGAAACCAAGCACATAATAATAATCACAGTGTACCCATGCATGATCATGGATTTATTCATGCAATGATTAACCTTTATTCCAAAATGCTACACGTGGCATGCATATCATATCATCAATCAATACAATCACCTATGGAAACCTTCCTATGACCCCAATTCCCGCCAATGTGCACATCGACCATTTTATTTATCCCATTAGTCATGCTCAAGTACTTGACCATATTTCTCACCGGTCGTCACCGACTATTATTTCCTGCCGACCGAAGCCGACAAATTTTTCGCGCCAAGCATCTTTTGTTAAGCATGCTAACCACATCTCGGGCATCATCGCAGTTTCCATAGTCACACACAAATAATATCATGGCAACATCATACTACCAAAGCATATAGCTTGTATCCACAGATGCATATATTCAAATATCAGAGTATAAAGCTAAGTGAATACTCATAATATGCATTTACTATCAACACTGTATAAACACACTTTATTTATCAAACCAACATAACGCTCACGATATATCGAAACTATAATGCTATAACACCCACACTATGTGTTAATTATCAAAGCTATAACACTCACGGCATATGCTAACTATCAAAACTATAACACTCACCTTAACTGCTTAGAAGCCTTTCTAATAGTTCCCTTTTCTACCTCGGGCTCCCTTTTTACCCCTAGAATCTAGATCCAACTTACAGCTTAGATTACTCATAGTTCTAAACCTTATTTTAAGATACTTCCTTCTACAAAACTATTCTAAAATGTCTCAAGAAGCTTATCATAAAATCTTAGCTCATAACTCTTCATGGTTTAGCCGGAATCATCCAAACATCCAGACTGGCTCAGCTTACCCGATAGCTCGACCCCTCTATTTTTTCCTCATTCTCCTGCTCAATTCCTTAGAGCTTCTTCTCTGGCAGCCTCACATGAAACCTAGACTCTCTTATCTTTCAAATGGCTTTGGAATTACATCAAACGCTCGAGTAGATTGGGAGATCTCCTTGTCTCAATTTGATGCATTCTCTTTCACCCTCACTGTCCAATGCACTCTATTCTCCCTCTCTTTTTATGAATTTTATGATTTGTTATTTGAAAATGAAATCCCAACGGCTCTATCTATAGGCGTGCAAAACTCCTATGGTGTTGACACCATCTACTTGGCTGCATGGCCAAATGTTTAATCCTCCCTTTATCAACGTAGGCTGACTTCACTTTGGTTCAATGTGTTCTTCCCAAACGCATCCAACACAATTTCATAGGGTTTAAGAATTCCTCTTAATCGGACACCTAAATTTTAATTGACGTTTGCCCTTACGTCTTCAAACTTTTTTTGTATTCAATTTAGGGTTTTTAATGCATAATCCACCCCAACGCGTCCAAATACAACACAAAAATGCACGGCCATTTGATGCACAGGCGGTTTCCTTCGGTTGAGTGGGCGTGACGTTCGAATGAGGCGTTCAGACTGCTCTCGCACTCTCCACTCTCGTTCTCTCCCACTTTCTCGTTCACAATCTCGTTCTCTCCACTCTCACTTTCTCCAACTTTCTCGCTCAAACTCTCGCTTTCTCCACTCTCGCAAAGGATCTCACACTCTCCAGGCTTCTCGCTAGCTGGATCTCGACAGTGTCGCTCTCTCCCATTCTCTCGCTCAGCTAGTCTCACTACCCTCCCTCTTCTCGCTCAAACCAGTCTTCGCTCGCTGCCCATTCTCTCGCAACCAGTCTTGCTCCTCCCATTCTCTCGCTCAACCAGGTCTCCTCCCCTCCATTCTCTTGCTCAACTAGTCTCGCTCCCTCCATTCTCTCGCTCAAATCTCGCTCTCTCCCATCCTCTCGCTCACAGATCTCGCTTCTCTCCCATTCTCTCGCTCAGCCAATCTCGTAGCTACTATGAATATGGTTATCTCGTGCAACTTCCACATGAATTTTTCCCAAATAATTTTCTATATTTTCCTCAGTTCTTCAATTCTTTCCCACTATTCAGGATTTAAGTTCAAGGTTTTTCTCTTTTTTTATCCTTTTAGGGTCCTCTCTACTCGTACTCCAGAATCAAATATGGTTATATATATATTAATACAACCATTATAGTTTACATTCACTCTTACTAATTGTTGATCCCCAGAAGGTGACAATTATTACAGTTATTATGACAATTGTAAAATTATTAGATTATTTACATAACATTGGATTTAACTTTCTCCTAATTAACCCCTTAATCACTTATTTAAGTAGGAAAATGGAGATCCGGGTTTCACAAATCTTACGTTTATGTTAATGGTTGATGTTGGATGCGACTCTGGCCCTACTGACTACATGACTCGTTAATCATTAGATGGGTTAGTTTCCGCCTAAGTCCTCATCTTCCTATCAGGGCAGAGAAATTTACATTAGAAGCATAACCGACCACCACATGTTATTATATATTTTCGGTCCCAATCATATGTTTTCAGAACATGTTGCATGTGATTGTGCATTTAGTCACTACCCTATGTGAGAACTACTTACTGGGTATATTATATACTCATCCTATTTTTACAAACTTTGTAGGTAAGGACACAATGTAGGTGACAGAACAGAACGTCGCTCAAATGGCCAACCTTCTCACTATTATAGGCATATACATTTTTGTATCACTACGCTAATGTTTTAGGGATCTTGGTGTTTTCTAAAATAAACTTTTTATATAGTTTTCTACCTAATTAATAAAATCTTAGATATATTCCTTTGAGATTTTTGCCAAAATTCATCTCATGATAAAAATTTCTAAGTATGCATGTCGTAGTGGTTAAACCATAATATGTAAGGACAAGGCCCAAGTCCTTACATATTATTTATTTTTTCAAACGAAACTTGATTTCTCTTATTTTCAAAATTAATTAGAAAAATTTCGGTGTGTCTTTACTTGCTTTCTTGCCGTTAGTTTTGTTTGGATTTACAGTGTTTGTCTATGCTTTCTGTTTAACATCCGTGTTTCAAGTGACGAGTCATCTTCTTCTTGGGCGATAGGACGATGATGGCAATCTTGTCGGCACCACAGAGTGTTTAGAGCTCACTAGCTTTCTTGAAGAGGTCGGACAAACGCTTCCAAAATGTGACATAAAGGTTACTCTCATTTGGCATCTTCACTATCTCCAACCTTTTGCCTGCCTCTACTTTTTCTCCTGGTCTCTCGAAAATTATTAAAGAGAAAGTTAAGAGAGAGAGAAAAAAATGGTGGAAAACGTAAAATAGAAAATTGTTGTTTGTTTGCAATGTTGAGTGTGCTGTGGATGAATATGTATACATAAATTTGGGTCGGTGGTGTGTTGTACAAAATAAATGATTTGGTTGTCAAAGAGTTTTGACAAATTGATCATTAGAGTTAATAAAATGCTAGTTTTAGGATATTATACATGATCTCCATTTGTTTAATATAAATGCCAACTAATGCTTTTCTAAAATCTTTAAAAAGAAAAAAAAAACTTCAAATTTAATGTAAAAGTGGATACAAATTCGTGAGAAATAGAAAATTGCAAAGAAAATAAAGAAATATTGAGTTTTTTTTTTTAAAATACATATATCATTATGAAGGTTTTGATAATTGGTTGGTTAAATTAGAAATACCTCTCGGTTGAATTTTATATTTGTGTCTCTTTTAAGTTTATGTTTATTTAATCTCTGAACTCTATAAACTATTACAAGTTCTTAAACTTTCGATTTTTTAATCGAATAACCTTCTGAAATTTTAATTTTCGATATAATAAGTTCTTGATCTATTCAACGATTTTTTTCCAAAAAAATTAATGAATCTACTAAACACTAAATTGAAATTTTAGTCTTTATTAGACATAAGATTTAATTTTATACCTAATATTTCATTTAATTCTTAAGATTTCCTCTGGTAGTGATTTTATTTTTATTTTTATGTTTTTTAAATTTATATTTATTTTCTCCTAAAATTTCATACTATGGTGCTCATATTTCCTGAAGAAACACTTGAACTATCAGTCAAATTATAAAATAAAACCATATTTTGTAAACTTTTTTTTTAATCTGACATGATTTTCCAAAATATTAGGGTTTACCGGTCTCGATGTTGGAGTCGGAGTTTAGAAGAACTGCAGCGGCAGATTGCTATTAGAAATCTAAATCAAAATCCGATCAACTTGTTGTGTGGCATTCTTCTTTAACTCATCCAAGGATGCTTTGAGTTATTCTAATTGATTCATTTCCATTTCTTCTGTGGGAAGCTCCCACCAACATTGTGCCTATATATATAAAATATTAAATATATGATTGTTTATAATTTAATCACTTATTGATTGTTTATAATTTATTCATTTATACTTCTATATTCATTAGTAATTTAATAGGAATATTATAAATTAGAACATTGCATAGATTTTGAGGTTGGAGTTGTTTTGTTTGATAAGGGTTTGGATTTTTTTTAAAAATTATTCTTGTTTGCTTTAATTCTTTTTGGAAGACCATTTTCACCATATTTAAAAATGGAAAAAAGAAAAAAAAAAACTTTTGATATTTGATTTTGAAAATTAAGCTTACAAAGTATACTTCTATACTTGGATTTTTTTCTTTTGTTACCTATTTTTTTACTAATGTTTTGAAAAACTTATTATTGATTTCTTTTTAAAATTTATTAAGGATTGAAATGATTCTTTGAAAATAATGAAACCGTTATAAACAAATTAGGAGAAAATGAAAACAAATTTCAAAGATCAAATAGTTATCAAATGAGGTTTAAAAGCTTTTGAATTTTGAAAACGATTTAGTTTTAAAACAAACAAATCAAACACAAAATAGTTATGAAATGGAGGTTTCATAATACCTGATTTGCCTTCCACAGTTTGTTCAACTCTTCACCGTGCTTCCGCTACATTTCTACTCAGTTCAACACTTGAGTAATTTGTGCATTCAATTCTCGAACATTAAAGTTCTAAAAATTAAAAAATAGTAAATCCATTACTAATTAAATAATTAGAAGTTACTAATAATGATTAATATTAGAAAATTAAAAGTTACAATGGATAACTAAGTATTGAGATTTGGGAGTTAGGAAATCTCATTTTCTTAATGAACAAAAAAATACGAAACCGAAGTGCTATAAATATGCCAACAATTATCTAAACTTATAAGTTTTTTTTTATCGAAATATTGTTAAATAAAAATAGTCTCATGGGCTTGGATCTGGCCTTGATTGGCTAATGGGTTTGGCCTTTAGACCTAATTTAATTGGACTTGGGTCTGGCCTTGATTAGCCAATGGGCCTGGCCTTTTTGCCTAACTTAACTGGACTTGGGCCTTGTGTCATGAGATGCATACTTACATATTATGGTCCGACCGCTACGACATGCATACTTAGACATTTCTATCATGAGATGAGTTTTGGCAAAAATCTCAAAAGAATATATCTAAGATTTTATTAATTAGGTAGAAAACTATATAAAAAGTTTATTTTACAAAACACCAGGATCCATAAAACATTAGGGTAGTGATACAAAAATGCATATGCCTATAATTGTGAGTTTAATGGTTGGCCATTTGAGCGACGTCCAGTTCTGCCACCTACGCTATGTCCTTACCTATAAAGTCTATAAAAATAGGATGAGTATATAATATACCCAGTAAGTAGTTCTCACATAGGGTAGTGACCAAATGCACAATCACATGCAACATGTTCTGAAAACATATGATTGGGACCGAAAATATATAATAACATGTGGTGGTCGGTTATGCTTCTAACGTAAATTTCTCTGCCCTGTTAGGAAGATGAGGACTTAGGAGGAAACTAACCCATCTGATGATTAGCGGGTCATGCAGTCAGTAGGGTCAGAGTCGCATCCAACGTCAACCATTAAAATAAACGTAAGATTGGACTAGAGGGGTGCAACCATATATACCCTGTTAGTCCCTAGCATAATCTTGACATAGAATTGGGTCTAGAGGAGCGCAACCATACATGCCCTGCTAGCCCTAGAAGCATAACCTTTATCGAATTAAAATTTAATCTTATTTCATCGTTGTGAACAAACATAATGCATGGGATCCCTTGTCGATAAACATATTTTAAACATGTAATACAACATAACAATAACATAATTATGCAATATATTAAAGGTACACTACCATGAAACACTTAAAGAGAGGGTGAGATAAACTACTTACCTTGACTATGATCCTAGTTATTCCTTATTATTTCTTATGGTTTAATCAGTAAAGCTTTCCCTCTTAAACCAGAAGGAAATTTGGGCAGCACTTCCCTCGCGTTTCCTCCTTCTAACTAACAGAATTACTTCACCCTTTCCACACAATTTTTACTACTAAGTTTTGTTTGAAAATGAGTTTAACTTCCAGACCAAAGCCTCCTATTTATAGCCATTTGCAGCTCTTCTCTGTGTGACAACTCATCCTATAAATGGCTTCTTTAAAATTACTTAATTTTAAGAATTTATCTTAATAAGACATCTAATTTTGGCTAACGTTTCCCTTACGTCATCAACCTTTGTTTGTATTCAATTTTAGGGTTCTCCATATATAATTTATAAGATCGTGGCCAAATTGAACAAATAATCCACGCTTCTGTCCAAATCTCGCTCTCTCTGTTCTCAGAATCTCGCTCTCTGTAGATTTTTCGCTGGTTTACTCTCGTGGCTCTCGCTCTCTCCCACTTTCTCGCTGGTTTTACTCTCGTGGCTCTCGCTCTCTCCCACTTTCTCGCTGGTTTACTCTTGTGGCTCCGCTCTCTCCAGCTTTCTCGCTGGTTTACTCTCGTGGCTCTCGCTCTCTCCAACTTTCTCGCTGGTTTACTCTCGTGGCTCTCGCTCTCTCCAGCTTTCTTGCTGGTTTACTCTT
>NW_024063603.1:64558-67413 GCF_009727055.1 Benincasa hispida | reverse complement strand
AACTAAACAGAATTACTTCACCCTTTCCAACACATTTTTACTAAACTAAGTTTATTGTATTGAAAATGAGTTTAACTTCCAGACCAAAAGCCTCTATGTTATAGCCATTTGCAGCTCTTCCTCTTGTAGTGACAACTCATCCTATAAATGGCTTCTATTAAAATTATTAATTTTTAAGAATTTATCTTAATAAGACATCTAATTTTGGCTAACGTTTCCCTTACGTCATCAACCTTTGTTTGTATTCAATATTTAGGGTTTCTCCATATATAATTTATAAAAAAGGCCAAAATTGAACAAAATAATCCACGCTTCTGTCCAAATCTCCGCTCTTCTGTCTCAGAATCTCGCTCTCTGTAGATTTTTCGGCTGGTTTTAAACCTCGTGGCTCTCGCTCTCTTCCCACTTTCTCGCTGGTTTTTATCTTACTCTCGTGGCTCCTCGCTCTCATTCTCCCACTTTCTTCTCGCTGGTTTACGTCTTGTGGCTCCGCTCTCTCCAGCTTTCTCGCTGGTTTACTTCTCGTGGCTCTCGCTCCTCTCAAACTTTCCTTCGCTGGTTTAAGCTCTCGTGCTCTCGCTCTTTCCAGCTTTCTTGCTGTTTAACTCTTTGGGTGGCTCTCGCTCTCCGTCCAAAATTTCTCCAACTGAGGAATCTCGGCTCTCCTCCGCTTGTCCGCTCTTTCCTCAATTTTTCTCATATCAATCTCGAGCTCCTCTCTAGGTTTCTTTTCAAATTTTCTCTCCAAATCTCGCTCTCTCTTCGAGGCACTGTTCTCGCTGAGAATCCTCCTCTCGCGGTCCAATTTCTAATTAATCCTCCCTGATTTGCGCCATAATTCCATTATATTTAAATAATTAATAAATTTCCTTATTTTTTTTCCAAATTCTAAAATTTCCACCCAATTTTCCTATTAAATTTATTTGTTTTCCTGCTTTCTAAATTACGGTTAGGGTATTACATTTACTACCCCCTTAAATAAAATTCCGTCATGCTTAACATTTGACATTTAATTTCCTGTAGTGTATGCGTACAAATTTGGGTTGTTACATTCTTCGCCCTTTAAGAACTTTCGTCCTCGAAAGTTTCTTAGTTCTTAAACAGATAAGGGTATTTGACTTTCACCTCTTCTTCTCGTTCCTATGTAGCTTCTTCCACTTGCTGATTTCTCCAGAGAACCTTCACTAAACTTATTTCCCGATTACGAAGTGACTTCTTCTCTCTTGCTAGGATGCAAACTGGAGTCTCTTCATATTCCAAGTTTTCACTTATTTGTAGAGGTTCATAATTTACTACATGTGATGTGTCAAACACGTATTTTCGATGCATCGATACATGAAAGACATTATGTATTGTAGAAAGGGTGGGTGGTAATGCCAATCGATAAGCTACTTGGCCAATACGTTTTAATATTTCAAAGGGTCCAATAAAGTAGGGGCTAAGTTTGTCTTTTCGTCCGAAACGCATAATGCCTTTCATTGGTGCTACCTTTAGAAATACGTGATCTCCTACTTTGAATTCCAACTCTTTTCGATGGTTATCAGCATAATTCTGTCTGCTTTGAGCTGTTCGCATTCTTTCTAGAATTAGCTTAATTGACTTTGATGTTTGCTGCACCAATTCAGGCCCTAGTATTGTTCGCTCCCTGACTTCATCCCAGTGTACAGGGGATCTGCATTTCTTTCCGTATAAGGCTTCGAAGGGAGCCATACCAATTGTCGCCTGATAACTATTATTATAAAAAAATTCTATAAGATGTATCTGCGAATCCCATGCTCCAGTAAAATCCAAAGCACATGCCCTCAACATGTCTTCTAGGATTTGATTAACTCGTTCTGTTTGGTCATCAGTTTGTGGAAGGCTATGCTGAAATTTAGCTGTGTGCCCATTGCTTTCTGCAAACTTTTCCAAAACTTGGAGACGAAATGAGGGTCTCGATCTGAAACAATTGATACTGGGACTCCATGTAACAGGATGACTTCTTTTAAGTACATTTGAGCTAGTGCTTCCGTAGTGTAAGTAGTCTTGCATGGTAGGAAGTGGGCCGATTTGGTGAGTCGATCTACAATCACCCAAATCATGTTGTGGCCTTTAACAGTTCTCGGGAGTCCTGAGATGAAGTCCATAGAAATATGCTCCCATTTCCATTCTGGAACATTTAGAGGCTGGAGGAGTCCTTGTGGTCATTGCCGTAGAGCTTTCACTTGTTGACAAACCAAACATTTACTTATATATTCGACTATATCTTTTTTCATGTTACACCACCAGTAATATGCTTTCAAGTCTCGATACATTTTGGTACTCCCAGGATGTAATGAAAAGCATGATTCATGAGCTTTCTTTAGTAGTTTTTTCTTGATTTCTTCATCATCTGGTACACATAGACGTCCACGGTAGAAAAGTGCAGAGTCTGGGGCTGTAGAGAATTTACTGGTTTCTCCATTCTCTGATTGTAGTTGTTTGTTTAGGTATTTATCCATTTGTTGTGCCTCAATTATCCTTTGCCTTAACGCAGGTCTTGCAATTAACTGTGCTATTCGAGTTGTGAAGGTTTCTGGTATTAGTGAGATCTCAGTTCTTTCAAGGTCATCCATTATGTGTTTGGAGATGATACTTAGGGCTGTTGTATGAGTTGACTTTCTGCTAAGAGCATCAGCAACAATGTTAGCTTTTCCTGGATGATAGAGGATCTCACAGTCATAATCTTTTACTAATTCTAACCATCTTCGTTGCCTCATATTTAACTCTTTCTGGGTAAAGAAGTACTTAAGTCTTTTCTGATCTGTATAAATTTGGATCTTTTCCCCATATAAGTAATGTCTCCATATCTTTAAGGCAAAGACTACGGCAACTAA
>NW_024063603.1:29807-63792 GCF_009727055.1 Benincasa hispida | reverse complement strand
GACTTCTTGATTCGTAGTTGATGATATCCAGATCGTAAGTCTATTTTGGAGAATACTGAGGCTCCTTGTAATTGGTCAAATAGGTCATCAATGCGTGGGAGTGGATACTTATTCTTTATTGTCAACTTATTCAACTCCCGATAATATATACATAAACGCATTGATCCATCCTTTTTCTTAACAAATAAGACAGGTGCTCCCCATGGAGACATGCTAGGGTGTGTAAATCCCTTATCTAACAATTCTTGTAATTGTATTTTGAGTTCTTTTAATTCCGCAGGTGTTATTCTATATGGTCCTTTAGATATTGGTTCAGCTCCAGGAATTAGATCTATACAAAATTCTATTTCTCGACTAGGTGGTAAACCTGATAGCTCTTCTGGGAATACATCTTCAAATTCTCTTATTACAGGAATGGCCTTAATTTTGTCCTTTTTCTTTCGTAAATCCAGTACACTTGCTAAATATGCCCAAGGCCTATGGTTGAGCAAATGTTTAGTTTTTAAGGCTTAAATTATTCTTGGGGCTAGTTGTGTATTAAAACTCTTAAACTTAAACTGGGTTCCTGTTGGAAGATGAATATGACCTCTTTATTATGACAATCTATGCTTGCATAGTTTGCTGCTAACAAGTCCATACCTAGTATTATGTCGAAATCACTTATGTCTAGGATGATAAGGGTCACCCCTAGTTTATGTCCTGATACTGACAATTAACAGTTGTCTACTACTGGGTGGGCCAACATAGATACTCCGGCAGGAGTAGCTACAGATAGAATGTAGCCTAAGGGCTTTAATGTTAATTGAGCATGTTGTGCAAATATTGTAGAGATGAATGAATGACTAGAGCCCGAATCAAATAAAGTGAAGGCATAATACCCGAGGATGGGTAATGTACCTGTAACAACTGCATCTTGATCCTCTGCCTCTTGACGTGTAACAGCAAACACCTGTCCTTTCTGTTGTTGGGTAACCTTGTTACTAGTAGGCTAGGTGGTCTGTGCAGTTGATACTTGGTGGATGAGCTTTGGGCAAGCCTTTGCATAGTGACCTGTCTGGTTACAGTTGAAACATACCCCTAAGTTCCGTAGACATTGCCCCTGATGGTGTTTTTCATAATTTCTGCACTTAGGATATGTGAATGTTTGACTCTTTTGTTATGACTGTACATCCTGATTGCTTTGGGAAATTTTTTCTTGCCGTTGTGAACGTTGGAAGCCTTGTTGGGTGAATTTCCTTTTTTGATTTGGCATGAATTCTCGTTCAGAAGTTGAGGTTTTGACAGCAAGATCTACTTCCATGAGTAAGGCCAACTCGAGGGCAAGAGCATACTCTTTGTGTCGGAAAGTAGTAACAATGCCTCAAATGCCTTCTCTTAATCCCCAAATAAACCTTTCCACCTTTTTCTCTTATGTGTTCACTAGTCGAGGGTCAAAGTGGGACAAGCGATCAAATTTCCATTCATACTCTGCCACCGACATGTTCTCTTGACGAAGAATAAGAAATTCCACTTCCTTTTGATATCTCACTATTAAATGGAAATACTTATTGTAAAAAGCCTGATTGAATTACTGCCATGAGACTGAACCTTTGATTTTTCTTTGTGTGGATTCCCACCAGAATTTTGTATCGCCTCTGAACATGAAGGTGACACAATTTACTTTCTGTTCTTCTGGGATGTTCATATGGTGGAAAATAGTTTCTATTTCTGTTATCCAATTCTCTACTATAATTGGATCCATAGATGATCCATCAAATGTTGAAGGATTGAACTTCCTGAATTCTCGAATGATCTTCGAGTCATTTGTATCGTTGGTTATTGGTGTGGTGAACGAGGTTGTGTTTCCATTACTCATATTTTGTATTAGCATTTGTAGTGCATCTAGTGTAAGTAACACATAAGGCGTCTGTCCATGTCCTTGATTTTGATCCCTTGTGGATTCACTTCGACGTATGCATCGTCGTGTTGGAGATCTTTGTGGTGGCATTTGGTACACACATTTTATTTTCATAATAAGGAAGCAATCTAATTTTAATTAATTAATTTTTTTTAACTCATACCTTATGTTTACTAAATTATTTACTAAATTACTCGTTCGAAAATTCCACTTACCAGCATATTTGGCATAATTGTGGGCATCACTTAACAAGCCGAACCATCAAACACCACGACTCTTCTAATTAGTAGAGCCTAATTGGCTCAAATGCTCTGATACTAAACTGTAACAACTGAATCCTTACATATTATGGTCCGACCACTACGACATGCATACTTAGAATTTTCTATCATAAGATGAGTTTTGATAAAAATATCAAAAGAAAATATCTAAGATTTTATTAATTAGGTAGAAAACTATATAAAAGTTTATTTTACAAAACACCAGGATCCATAAAACATTAGCGTAGTGATACAAAAATGCATATGCCTATAATAGTGAACTTGATGGTTGGCCATTTGAGCGACGTCCAGTTCTGCCACATACGTTGTGTCCTTACCTACAAACTTTGTAAAATAACCCAGTAACTAGTTCTCACATAGGGTAGTGACCAAATGCACAATCACATGCAACATGTCCTGAAAATATATGATTGGGACCGAAAACATATAATAAAATGTGATGGTCGGTTATGCTTCTAACGTAAGTTTCCTGTCACACCCCGCCCCCAGACCACCTTCTCAGCCTGGGAGAGGAATGCGACTGCAACATTTATCAACCCTTGAGCTAAGACTTACTGCCTAATGATTCTTGGAGAATAACTCTGATACCATAATATAACTTATACATAGCGGAATGATTAAGTCAAGGAGATAAACTATAACAGATTAAGTAGGCCCATCTTTTATTACGACAATGATATAACATTTATACAACTTGAGGACTTAACAACAAAGTTTACAATGACAACCGTAAAAACCCTCTGGAAATGTAATTGGCGCATGTGGCAGACGTTGACCTTAGCAGCACTCTGGAACTCCTCACCTTCTGCTACCTAGAGGGGGATTAAGAGAACATTTTGGAGAGTGTGAGCTACGAAGCCCAGTAAGTGGTTCTTTTAAAGATGAAAATCATTTTGAAAATCATCATTTTGGGAAATCAATCACATAATAATAATCACAGTGTACCCATGCATGATCCCGGATTTATTCATGCAATGATTAACCTTTATTTCAAAATGCTACACGTGGCATGCATATCATATCATCAATCAATACAATCTTCTATGGAAACCTTCCTATGACCCCAATTCTCACCAAATGTGCACATCAATCATTTTTATTTATCCCACTAGTCATGCTTAGGTACTTGACCATATTTTCCGCCGGTCGTCACTAACTATTATTTTTCGCCGACCGAAGCCGACCAATTTTCCCGCCGACCGAAGCCGGCCAATTATTTCCCGCCAAGCACCTTTTGTTAAGCATTCTAACCACATCCCGGGCATAATCGCAGTTTTCATAGTCACACACAAGAAATATCATGGCAACATCATATTACCAAAGCATGTTGCTTGTATCCATAGATGCATATGTTCCAATATTAGGGTATAAAGCTAAGTGAATACTCATAATATGCATTTACTATCAACACTGTATAAACACACAATATGTAACATAACACTCACGATATATCGAACCTATAACACTATAACAGTCACACTTTGTGTTAATTATCAAAGCTATAACACTTACACTATGTGTTAATTATCAAAGCTATAACACTCACACTATGTGTTAATGATAAAAGCTATAACACTCACCTTAGTTGCTTAGGATCCTTTCTAATAGTTCCCTTTTCTACCTCGGGCTCCCTTTTTACCCCTAGAATCCAGATCCAATTTGCAGCTTAGATTACTCACAGTTCTAGACCTTATTTTAAGATATTCCTTCTACAAAACTATTATAAAATGTCTCAATAAGCTTAACATAAAATCTTAGCTCATAACTCTTCATGGTTTAGCCAGAATCATCCAAACATCAAGACTGGCCCAGCTTACCCGATAACTCGACCTCTCTGTCTTTTCCTCATTCTCAGCCCAATTCCTTAGAGCTTCTTCTCCGGCAGCATCATCATGAAAACTAGACTCTCTTATCTCTCAGATGTCTTTGGAATTACATCAAACGCTCGAGTAGATTGGGATATCTCCTCGTTTCAAGTTGATGCATTCTCCTTCACTCTCACTGTCCAATGCACTCTACTCTCCCTATCTTTTTACGAAGTTTATGATTTGTGATTTGAAAATGAAATCCCAACAGTCTAGTTATAGGCGTCCAACCCTCCTATGGTGTTGACACCACCTACTTGGCTGCATGGCCAAATGTTTATTCCTCCCTTTGTAAGCTGACTTCACCTTGGTTCAATGTGTTCTTCCCAAACGCATCCAACACAATTTTGGTTCAATGTGTTCCTCCCAAACGCATCCAACACAATTTCTTAGGGTTTAAGAATCTCTCTTAATTGGACACCTAAATTTTAATTGACGTTTACCCTTACGTCTTCAAGCTTTGTTTGTATTCAATTTAGTGTTTTTAATGCATAATCTATAAGATCGTGGCCAAGTTCAACAGATAAATGCCCGGTCGTTCGATGCACAGGCGGTTTCCTTCGATCGCGTGGGCGTGACGTTCGAATGAGGCGTTCAAGCTGCTCTCGCTCTCTCCCACTTTCTCACTAGAGCGCTCTTTCTACTTTCGCTCTCTCCCACTTTCTCACTCACAATCTCGCTTCTCTAACTATCTCGCTCAAACTCCACTTTCTCCACTTCGCTAAGGACTCTCTCTCTCCAGCCTTTTCGCTAGCTTGATCTCGGCACTGTCGCCTTCTCCATTCTCTCCCTCAACCAGTCTTGCTCTTTCCCATTCTCTCACTCAACCAGTCTCGCTCTCTTCTATTCTCTCGCTCAACCAGTCTCGCTCTCTCCTATTATCTCACTCAATCTCGCTCCTCAATTCTCTCCAACTTCCTCCAATCTCGTTAGCTACTGTGAATATGGTTTATCTCCGTGCAACTTCCACACGAATTTTCCCAAATAATTATCTATATTTTCTCTAACTTCATTCTTTCCTCACTATTCAGGATTTAAGTTTCAAGGTTTTCTTCTTTTATCCTTTTAGGGTCTCTCTACTTGTATTCCAGGATCAAATATGGTTATCATAACTATAATACCTAACCATTATAGTTTACATTCACTTTTACTAATTGTTGATCCACAGAAGGTGACAATTAATATGTTATTATGACAATTTGTAAAATATTCGATATTTTACATAATATAGGATTTAACTTTCTCTTAATTAACCCTTAATCACTTACTTAAGTAGGAAAATGGAGATTCGGGTTTCACATTTCTCCCCTTGGTAGGAAGATGAGGACTTAAGTGAAACTAACCCATCTGATGATCAGCAGGTCATGCAGTCAGTAGGCCAGGTCGCATCCAACATCAACCATTAGCATAAACGTAAGATTGAACTAAAGGGGTGCAACCATACATACCCTTTAGTCCCTAGCATAGACATGACATAGAATTGGGTCTAGAGGGGTGCAACCATACATTCCCTACTAGTCTTAGAAGCATAACCTTTATCTAACTAAAATTTAATCTTATTTCATCGTTGTGAATAAACATAATACATGGGGTCCCTTGTCAATAAACATATTTTATACATGTAATGCAACATAACAATAACATAATTATGCAACATATTAATGGTACACTACCATGAAATACTTAAAGAGAGGGTGAGAAAACTACTTACCTTGACTGTGATCCTAGTTATTCCTTATTATTTCTTATGGTTTAATCAGTAGAGCTTTCCCTCTTGAACCAGAAGGAAATTTGGGCAGCACTTCCCTTGCGTTTCCTCCTTCTAACTAACAGAATTACTTCACCTTTCCACACGATTTTTACTACTGAGTTTTGTTTGAGAATGAGTTTAACTTCCAGCCCAAAGCCTTCTATTTAAAGCCGCTTCCAGCTCTTCTCTGTGTGACAACTCATCCTGTAAATGGCTTCTTTAAAATTACTTAGTTTTAAGAATTTCTTTTAATAAGACACCTAATTTTGGCTAACGTTTGCCCTTACGTCATCAACCTTTATTTGTATTCAATTTTAGGGTTCTCCATGTATAATCTATAAGATCGTGGCCAAATTCAACGCATAATCCACGCTTCTGTCCAAATCTCACTCTCTCTGTTCTCAGAATCTCGCTCTCTCCAGCTTTCTCGCTGGTTTGGCTCTCGTGGCTCTCGCTCTCTCCAGCTTTCTCGCTTGTTTTACTCTCATGGCTCTCGTTCTCTCCCACTTTCTTGCTAGTTTACTCTTGTGGCTCTCGCTCTCTCCAGATTTCTCGCTGGTTTACTCTCGTGGCTCTCGCTCTCTCCAGCTTTCTCGCTGGTTTACTCTCGTAGCTCTCGCTCTCTCCAGATTTCTCACTAGGAATCTCTCTCTCTCCGCTCTCGCTCTCTCCAATTTTCTCTCCAATCTCGCTCTCTCTCCAGGCACTTTCTCGCTGAGAATCTCGCTCTCTCCAACTTCTAATTAATCCTCCCCGATTCTGCCCCCTTATTCATTATTTTTGAATAATTAATAAATTTCTTATTTTTTTCCAATTCTAAATTTCCACCCGATTTTCCTATTAAATTTATTTGTTTTCCTGCTTTCTAAATTAGGGTTAGGGTATTACATTTACTACCCCTTAAATAAAATTTCGTCATGCTTAACATATAAATTTGGATTGTTACAGGTGACTTGAAAACTTTCTTAAATTTTTTGATATTTCATGAAAGAATAACTCGAGGAAGAACTTTCTATTCCAATTGTTATGGAGAATTTGTGGAAATTTTGATTTTTAGTAGTTATATGTAAGTTGAGCATAATTTCTTATTTATTTATTATAGTATTATTTCAAGGCCATATATGGAAAATTTAATAATCTAATTTGTTTGTTTGTCTATCGAATTCGGTTTCAGGTGAAACTTTTTAAGAAATTAGTCTTTCATGAATATAACGTAATGTGGATCTTTGTGTACTTTGACTATCCAAAAATGAAAGGAGGGAAATTGAAAAAAGAAGTCCAATATGGTATTGCTGACTGACTAAATATATGGGTGGTGTAACCTACCAATAAAGATTGATGATTGAACTATCGACTTTTAGAATGGTCATTGATGTCTTTATCCACTAAGGTATGTTCAAATTAACTTTTATTTCACATATTTGACTCACGGTCCTCGTTGCCATTAATAATATGGCATACACTAGCTTATTATTATCATTATTATTATTTGTTTGAACTTTCCTTTTCTGTTGATGCAGGGGGCATTGCTTATGGGTTGGACAGATTAGTCATGTTATTAGCATATGCAAATTCCATTTGGGATGTCATATCTTTCCCAAAGACAACACACAGATCAATGTGCCATCACAAGAGCTCTCCAAAAGTGAATCCCCAACAACTCGAGGATTTATCATATCACAACCAATAAAATTTATTTTAAATACTCATTCAGTTTGTTGTTCGATTTAAATCTTAACTTTATATTCACCTCACTCGGGCAGTAATTTTCTGACTCAAGAAAAATGGGACAATGGCCTCGTTGCATCTTTTGAATTCTTGTTAGGATGCAAATGATAAGCAATAAGCATAAAACCTTTATAATTTAACAAAAATTATCAAATCCAGAGTTCTTCTAGTTTCCACATCGAACATGGATCAGATTTTGAGGAGATATTGGATTGTAAGTTTGAGTTAATTTTTTGGTGAGGCTGGTGATGGGCGTTATAGTTTGATGTCAAATCATTTATTTTGTACAACACACCACCGACACAAATTTGTCAAAACTCTAATCATTTGAGTACTTTTTATGAGTTTTTTATTTTGGCTTTGAGAGTGAAATTGCCTCTAAGATACTATTTAGGAGCTCTTAAGTTAGTTTTGAAAGTGAAAGCGACTAACAGGAACTTCCTATGGTTCTTTTAGAGTCAAAGTGTCACTTAAACAAATTTTAAGAGTTTTTTAGTTTGAGTTGGAGAGTGAAAGTGACACTTGGGAACTTTTTAGTTTGGGTTTGAGAATCAAAGTGATATTTTGCCATTTTTAGATTATTTTAAGAGTGAAAGTGCTTCTTGGACACTCTTTAGAAGCTTTTTTTAGTTGGTTTTGAGAGTTAAAGTGACTTTTAGAAACTTTTTAGGTTTTTTTTAGAGTCAAAGTTTCACTTAGGCACTAATAAATTTTAAATTTGTGTAGCAAAAAAAGGAAACGAATAAGAAGAGTAGAAAAGGTCTCAATTTCAATCATTGTTGTGGGTTCTAATCCTTTTTAAAAGTGCAAAATGAATTAATATGTTGCAAATTTATTGTTGTTTTATTCATTATCAAATGATTTGTCACTAATAATTGTTTTTATTGAACTACAAAAAATGGTGAATATGTAAGCCCAGTGGATTTTTTTTACAAAAGTCACTTCTCAGAGAACGATGGTGGGTAAGCGAAGCCGCCAAAGATGCATATGTACGTTGTACTATATTCTACATGCGTAGATTTATGTTAAATATCTGTGTTTTAGTGGATTTAATTAGAAACTTGTTACATTTTTATGTGGCTATCTTGCACCTATGGTAGCCAATATAGATACTTTTATTTCAACATTCTCTACCTTTTAGGTGTGTTTAAGAAAGTTTGTAGTTTTTTATAAATCTTTTTTTTTTTTTTGCTAATTTGTAGGTTTAAAGAGAAAAATTATTTTAGCTTATTTAGGAGGGAGGGGTTCCGAGACTTTTTAGGAACTTTCTTTTAGCTTATTTATAGCTTTCGAGAGATGGGGTATATAGTTTTAGGACTATTGAATTACTTATTTAGTCTCAAAAGTTGCATAAGTAGATTTACAACATGTTCGTAGCATAGTAAAATGGTTGTTTGTAATGTTTACATCGCGTTTGTAGCAGTAAAATGGTTGTTTGTAATGTTTACGTCGCGTTTGTAGCATAGTTTAGGCTTCTAGGACATTTTGAATGATGGTTTTAGTCTTGAAAGAAATTTTGTTGGATTTAAGAGGGAAGGGTTCCGACACTTTTTAAGAACTTTCTTTTGGCTTATTTATAGCTTTCGAGAGATGGGCTATATATTTTTAGGACTATTGAATTACTTATTTAGTCTCAAAAGTTGTATAAATGGGTTTACGACATGTTCGTAACATAGTAAAATGATTGTTTGTAGTATTTACGACATGTTTGTACCATAGTTTAGGCTTCTAGGACATTTTGAATGATGGTTTTAGACTTAGAAAGAAATTTAGGTGAATTTAAGAGGGAGGGGTTCACAATGTGGGGAGGGGTTCCAACACTTTTTAGGAACTTTCTTTTGGCTTAGTTATAGCTTTTGAGAGATGGGCTATATAATTTTAGGACTATTTATCAAAAAACTTATCAAAAGTTTTATTTTTTTTTAATTACGGTGAAAATGGTCTTAGTAAAAAAATAAATAACGAGTGAACAACAATAATTTTTTAAAAAAGCTATACGTTGATTCGTCACTTGAAACACGGATATTAAACAAAAAGCATAGACAAACATTGTAACAACAAATAAAACTAACAATAAGAAAGCAAGTAAAGACACACTGAAGTTTTTCTAATTAATTTTAGAAAGAAGATAAATCAAGCTTTGTTTGAAAAAATAAATATAGAATGGAAAAATTAAGAAAGAAAATACAAAACAAAAACAAAAGAAGCTTGTATCTTGTATAGATAAAAACTAACTATATTAAAAGAACTATAATTCTTGAGAAGAAGGTTAAAATATTTTTTTGTCACATATTTGTATTTTCTTACTGAATGTGGTTATTTATTTATTTGCATAATTTCTTTGAGGGTGACTTGAAGGCAAAATTAGACTAATAATGTTGTTTTCAAAAATATTTATAAAAATTTGTTTGAAAACTATTTATAAAAATATTGTAGTTTTTTTTTTTTAAGTTGTCGAGTCTTCAAAATTCGTCGAATTTTAAAGATTCGACCTTCATTCTTTATTTTTTATTTTCCATTAATTCGACCTATTTTTTTTAAAATTTTCTATTATGTTATTATATAATATATTCCACTTTACATTTTTTTTATTTTTTTTATTATTTTATTATTTTTTTAACTTAACTCTAAAAATAAAAAAATAAAAAAATAATATCTCATAAAAATAATAATCTGTAAATTAAAATATCTCATTTATATAAAAATAATTACAAAAATCAATGTATCTCACAAGGCAGACGTCGTCGATTTCGAGCTGTTTGTCGTCGTTGACTTCAAACTTGAGGCAGCTTTGGTTCTTCTTGATGTTTCCAAAAGGCTGTTTCCAAAATGCCAAACCCAAGTCCAGTTAAACTTTTTTTTTGTGTAGGGGATAGAAAAATTCAAATTTAATTGTATATACAGTTTTTTTTTGGTAGAATTTTAATTTGTGTGTTGAATATTAGTCTTATTTTTAAATACATAAGCTTACTTTTGTTATATTTGTCCCCAATTGATTTGTTTTAAGATTAATTTTTGTTTGTGCATAATTAAGTATTCATGAAATAAAATTTGGTTCTTTGTTTGTTAACAAAAGTATATAAAATTATAAACAACTTATGCAGATGCAAATAAACTTTGGCAGAAATCTGTCTAAGGAACTGAAAATTTTTGTTATTTAAAAATATGCTTTTGCTGACGCAAATTGTATTTTGTTGCGAAAACGCATAGGTCGACGGAAACAATTGTGTTGCCAAAAATTGTATTTATGCTTACGAAAATAGTTTTTGTTGAGAGACATTTCTCCCGTCATGGATACGACGATAATTATGTCTATGCAAAAAAATGCATTGGCATAACCTATCCCGACGTTCTTTTTTTTCGTGGGGAAAGGTGAAAATTTTTGTAGTGAATTTTCATACATTTTTTCTTTTAAAAAATACAATAGAATCAATTTGTGCACAAATTTAAGTTAATCAACACAAAATTGACCATTAAATGTCTTTACCTGAACTCATAATTTCAACAAAGATCTATCTTTAATTTCGTTTTCTCTTGAAATTTTACCAATTTTGTACGATATGCATATATTTTATGTGAGACTATTTTTATTTAACAATATTTCGATAAAACACTTATTTAAAACATTTTTCAAGGTTAATATTACCAAACTTATTTAGGTTTGATATCGAAGTTGATGAAAGTGAAAGTTTAGAGTCAAAATTGATGGTATCAACAAGTGTAAAGTCAAATTGATTTGTTCCCCGAAAAAATAATCACAATTTATTTATCAAAGTTTCCAACCAATTTTTATTTAAGAGAAAATATACTAATTAGGAGTTATTCGGTAATAATGTAAAATTGTTTAGATAATTGTTGGCATATTTATCCGATATCGGTTTTTTAATTTTCATGCATTAAGGAGACAAGATTTCCTAACTCCCAAATCTCAATACTTAATGATCCATGGTAACTTATAATTTTCTAATATTAATCATTATTAGTAACTTCTAATTTTTTAATTAATAATGGATTTACTATTTTTAACTTTTAAAACTTCAACGAAAATCCAACTAATCAATTATCAAAACTAAGCCACACATTTCTATAATTTCTTTTTATGTATGTTGAGAATGCGACCAAAGTCCCGCATTGGTTAGCCTGTCTCACATTGGTTAGATAAGAGGAGGATTATGGTATATAAGTGAGGATAATATGTTTCACATATTATAAATTTTGGTTTAGTTCGATTTGATCGAACCGTTTCCACCTTAAATTCAAAGATTATAAGATAAACTCAATATTTCATTATTTTCTTTCCAATTTTCTATTCTTCACGAAGTTGTATCCACTATAACATTAAATTTGAATGTTTTCTTTTTCTTATTAAAAATTTTAAAAAAGCATTAGTTTTCATACCAAACCACGCATTTTATTAACACCAATTAAGTTGTCAAAACTTTTTGACAACCAAATTATTTATTTTATACAACGCACCACATACTCAAATTCTTGTATATATATATATTCACTCACAACACACTCATCATTCTAAAACAAACAACATCGTCTTTTTTTACATTTTTCACACCATTTTTTCGCTTTTCTCTTCCTCTTCTCTGTAATAATTTTCCAAAGATCATGAGAAAGAGTAGAGGAAAGCAAAAGGTGGAGATGGTGAAGATGCCAAATAAGAGCAACCTTTAGGTCACCTTCTCGAAGCATCGGTCCGGCCTCTTCAAGAAAGCTAACGAGCTTTGCAATGGCCAGACCCAACCCCAATTAATTAGACGCAAAAGCCAAAAGGCCAAGCACATTGGCTAGTCAAAGCCAGACCCAAGCCCACGAAGGACATCAAGGCCAGGCCCAAGTCTAAAGGCCAGACCCAAGTCCAATTAAATTAGGTCCAAAGGCCAAACCCATTAGTCAATCAAGGTCAGACCCAAGCTCATGAGACTATTTTTATTTAACAATATTTCGATAAAAAAAAAATAATAAGTTAAGATAATTGTTGGCATATTTATAGCACTTCGGTTTCTTTTTTCGTACATTAAGGAAATGAGATTTCCTAACTCCCAAATTGCAATACTTAATGATCCATGGTAACTTTTAATTTCCTAATAATAATCTTTATTAGTAACTTCAAATTATTTACTTAGTAATGGATTTACTATTTTTTAATTTTTATAACCTCACTGAAAATCCAACTAATCAATTATCAAACCTAAACCACACATTTCTATAATTTCTTTTTAAGTATATATAAATCATTAAGCAAGTCTATCAAATTCATATTAATTAATTAGAGTGAAAAAAACAACTAAAATTCACAATGTATGAAACAATATTTTGTTAAATTGCAATTTTAGTCTTTAGATTTTCAAGTTTTTGTTCAAACGATTCATGAATGTTGAGAAATGTGATGCTTGATCTTTAATTTTTATAATTGGCCTTAGAAATCTAAAAATATCTTATATGTCCTTGAACATTCAATTTTATATCTAATTTAGCTCTGATTTGGTATTTCAAAATTAACTTTTAATACATTACTTCCACCTATAAGTTTATTTGTTTTAAAATTAAGTTTTATTTGTTTTAAAAATTTAGCTCCGATCTATTTTTCAAATTTTATAAGCTTAATTTTCAAATAGACTTATCAAAAGTTTTATTTTCTTTTAATTATGGTGAAAATGATCTTAGTAAAAAAAATAACGAGTGAACAAAAATAATTTTTTGAAAAAGTTATAAGATGACTCGTCACTTAAAACACGTATATTAAACTGAAAGCATAGACAAACATTGTAACAACAAACAAAAGTAACAGTAAGAAAGTATGTAAAGACACACTGAAGTTTTTCTAATTAATTAAAAAATAAATAAATAAATCAAGCTTTGTTTGAAAAAATAAACATAGAATGGAAAAAATAAGAAAGAAAATACAAAACAAAAACAAAAAAAGTTTCAATCTTGTATAGATAAAAACTAACTATATAAAAGGAACTATAATTCTTGAGAATAAGGTTAAAATATTTTTGCTCACATATTTGTATTTTCTTACTGAATGTTGTTATTTATTTATTTGCATAATTTCTTTGAGGGGTGACTTGAAGGCTTGACTAATATTGTTATTTTCAGAAGTATTTATAAAATATTGTTGTTTGAAAAATATTTATAAAAATATTGTTGTTTTTTTTTTTTTTAAGTTGTCAAGTCTTCAAAATTCAACTTAAGTCGAATTTTGAAGATTCGACCTACATTCTATATTTTTTATTTTTCATTAATTCGACCTAATATATTTTTTTTAATTTTCCATTATGTTATTATATAGTATATTTCACTTTACATTTTTTTTTATTATTTTATTATTTTATTAATTTATTATTTTTAAACCATCTTAACTTAACTCTAAAAATAAAAAAATAAAAATAATAATGTCTCATAAAAATAATAATGTGTAAATTAATATATCTCATTTATATAAAAATAATTACAAAAATCAATGTGTCCCACAAGGCGGAGGTCGTCGATTTTGAACTTGACGCAGCGCTGGTTCTTCTTGATGTTTCCAAAAGGCTAGACCCAACTCCAATTAATTAAGCACAAAGGCAAGACCCAAGTCCAATTTAGTTAGGCCAAAAGGCCAAACCCATTGACTAATCAAGACCAGACCCAAGTCCAATTAAATTAGGCCCAAAGACCAAACCCATTGGCCAATCAAGGCCAGGCCCAAGCCCATGAGACTATTTTTATTTAACAATCTTTCGATATAAAAACTTATAAGTTTAGATAATTGTTGGCATATTTATAGCATTTTGGTTTCCTATTTTTCGTGCATTAAGGAAATGAGAGTTCCTAACTCCCAAATCTCAATACCTAATTATCCATTGTAACTTTTAATTTCCTAATATTAATCATTATTAGTAACTTCTAATTATTTAATTAGTAATGGATTTACTATTTCTTAACTTTTAGAACCTTAATGTTCGAGAATTGAATGCATAACTTACTCAAGTGTTGAACCGAGTAGAAATGGAACGAAAGCACTATGAAGAGTTGAACAAACTGCGGAAGGCAAATCAGGTATTATGGAACGCCCAATTTATAACTATTTTGTGTTTTATTTGTTTGTTTTAAAACTAAATCGTTTCAAAATTCAAAAGCTTTTAAACCTCATTTGATAACTATTTGATCTTTGAAATTTGTTTTCATTTTCTCCTAATTTGTATATAAAGGTTTCATCATTTTCAAAGAATCATTTCAATCCTTAATAAATTTTAAAAAGAAATCAATAATAAGTTTTTCAGAGAACATTAGTAAAAAATTGGTAACAAAAGAAAAAAAATCAAGTATAGAAGTACACTTTGTAAGTTTAATTTTCAAAATCAAATATCAAAAGTTTTTTTTTTCCATTTTTAAATATGGTGAAAATGGTCTTGGAAAAAGAATTAAAGCAAACAAGAATAATTTTTTAAAAAAATCCAAACCCTTATCAAACAAAACAACTCCAACCTCAAAATCTATGCAATGTTCTAACTTATAATATTCCTATTAAATTATTATAGAATTTAGAAGTATAAGTGAATAAATTATAAACAATCAATAAGTGAATAAATTATAAATAATCACATATTTAATATTATATATATATATGCACAATGTTAGTGGTAGCTTCCCATAGAAGAAATGGAAATGCAATTACAACAACTCAAAGTATTCTTGGATGAGTTAAAGAAGAATGTCACACAACAAGCTGATCAGGTTTTGATTTAGACTTCTAATAGTAATTTGCAGCCACAGTTCTTCCCAACTCTGACTCCGACACCGATAAACTCTAACCAACAAGTTGGCCTTTTCGTCGTCGATCCGAAGAACATCATCTCCCATCTTCCCTATAATAACTATGGTTCCTATAGACCATGTGGTTTCTTTTAAACTTAAGAAGAAGAAATTTAATTTAGCTTAGTTAAGCTAAATTAAAATCTACGTGTTCTTAGTTTACAGAGTGTTCAACTAAAATATTTTTCATATAGTTTGATGATTATATCAAAAGATATATGATCAATCATAAAACTGAACCTCTTCTCTCATTATCATATAGCTTTGTGTTTGTGTAATTATTGGATTATGGTTAATTTAATACAAATCTCAATTATTTTGTTTTATGTATCATGCATATAGTTTTGTTTAAGGAACAAAATTTGATTGTTGATTTAGATTCAAAAAAAGATCTAGTATCGAAGTACATAATCCTTCCATTCATTCCATTCATTACGATTTAAAAATAAGAAAAAACAAAACCAATTCTAAAGTTTAGTTTTCATTAAAACTTTTAATTTTATCAAACGAGATTCTAAACTTAGATGAGTTTTTACTAGTTTATCTACTAATTTTAACAAAAAAAAAAAAAAATGTAAAAGTTTTCATACCGTTTTTCTTTTAAAAAATTCAATACAATCAACTTTTACACAAATTTAAGTTGAATCAACTCACAAATTGACCATTAAATAACTTTACCTGAACTCATCATTTCTAACAAAGATTTAGTTTTAATTTCGTCTTCTCTTGAAATCTTATCAATTTTGTGCGATATGTATTTTTATTTAACAATATTTCGATAAAAAACTTCTAGGGGATTAAAATTAAAACATTTTTCAAAGTTGTATTACCAAACTTATCTAGGTTTGAGATTTAAGTCGATGAAAATGAAAGTTTAGAGGCAAAATTTATCGTATCAAATAAGTGTGGAGTCAAATTGATTTTTGTCCCTAAAAATAATCACAATTTGTTTATCGACGTTTCACTTTTCTAATAACTAGAATGAACCGATTTTTATTTAAGAATTATTATACTCAATAAAAATGTTTAGATAATGGTTGACATATTTGTAGCATTTTAGTTTTCTAATTTTCATGCATTAAGTGAAATGAGATTTCCTAACTCCCAAATCTCAATACTTAATGATCCATTATACCTTATAACGTCTTAATCTTAATCATTATTAGTAACTCCTAGTTACTCAATTAATAAGCGATTTGTTAAACACAAACTTAAAATTCAACCACTCAACTATAACCAACAAAATTATAGAAAACTTCATCAATTATATATGTATAAGAAAAATTCAATATTTTTTTTTCTTTGCAATTTTCTATTTCTCACGAATTTGTATGCACCATAACATTAAATTTGAAGTTTTTTTCTCTTTTTAAAAAATTTAAAAAAGCATTAATTGTCATTTATATTAAACAAATTGAGATTATGTATGATATCCCAAAACTAGCATTTTATTAACTCTAATGATCAATTTGTCAAAACTCTCTGACAACCAAATCATTTATTTTGTACGACACACCACCAACCCAAATTCCTGTGTACATGAATCTGCATATATATATATATATATATATTCAGTCACAACACATTCATCATTCTAAACAAACATATTTCTTTGTTACATTTTTTGCACCAGTTTTCTTTCTCTCTTTAACTTTCTCTTTAATAATTTCCAAAAATCATGAGTAAGAGCAGAGGTAGGCAAAAGGTGGAGATGGTGAAGATGCCAAATGACCGCAATCTTTAGGTCACCTTCTTGAAGCTAATTGAAGCTCACCAGAACACAAAATGTTCGAGAATTGAATACTCAAGTGCTAAACAAGCTAGAAGTGGAACAGAAGCAAGGTGAAGAGTTGAACAAACTGCGGAAGGCAAATCAAGTATTATAGTGTAAAACCCGAACCCTAATTACTTTAAGTAAGAGTAAGTAATGAGATGTCTCCTAATGAGTTAAATGAAGGCATGTTTTAGGAGGGTTAGAGGCTGGAAGCAAGAAAAAATAAGCTCTTGTGTAGCTAAGTGTAAACCCTGAATTCTAAGTTCCTAAACAAGTATGTTTCGCCAAAGGAATGATATATTAAATATCATATAGGTGAAAATCCATGTTATTTAAAGAAGTTGAAGAGAAGGGAAAAGGAAAATACAAAATAAGGAAACCCACCAATTGGTATTGGCACGTGGCGGTTAATCCTGGAATTTGGGAAGCGGCAGAAAGATTAAAAGGGAAAATGAAATCCCAAAGTTTGGTTTTGGCAATTTACGTGAGCAAATTTAGTGAAATCGGTGTCATTTGAAAGCTGGGGGAATCTAGTTTTCAAAGTTGTCTTGCCGGAGAAAGATGGAAAGAGAAAAAGAATGGAAAGTGATGAAATTACAGAAGAGACAGAATCTCGGGTTAATCAGGGCCTGAGGTGAAGATCGGGAGCTCTAGGCCAAATTATAAGGAACTTGTGGTTGATATTTTAAGGTAAGAAAGTAACTCAATTCTAAACATGTTTATAGAAGGAAGTTTCTTCAAAAGATGTCTGGATTTTGAGCTATGAATTTTTAAATTTGTAATAGAGAACCTGTGCATAAGCAGACAGCTGCTTGTGAAGAACAATCAAACAACTCACCAGGGAGATTATAGCGAGATTTTGTGATGAGGATCGTGAGATCTCGCTAATGAAGGGAATCTCGCTAGAAATTGGGATGGGCATCGCTGGTGTCGTTCTAAGGGATCTCGCTAGTGTTGCTCATGGAGATCTTGCTGACCTCGCTCATGGGGATCTCGCCAGTAAAGCTGTCTGTGTTGATGAAATTTCCTTTAATAAATGAATTAATTGAGGTATTTTACTAAGAATTCTATGTAGTTTAACTGGGAATTATATCCTTTCAGGCCAAGAAGAGCTAAGGGAGGCGTATAACACGTTAAGAGGCCAACAAACTATGAGTGACTATGTGATGAATTAATGTTTTAATGATTTAAAAACTATGGTTTCCTTGAAGTCATTTCTCATATTGAGTGTTGGAAACTATGATTTCTTTGAAGTTATTCTCATGCTAAGTGTTTAAATGAAGTGCCAAGCAATGTATTTGTGAAACTGTCTCTCATGCTAAGTAAAGCATGTTTTCCATTGAATTGATATGATTTAAATATGTTATCTTTTCCAAATACTTTCAACATGTTTAAGTAACTCCATTCTTATGATAAATTAGTATGATGGATGAACTAGTATGATGATTTGAGCCGAAGCCTTATTGTTCAACTAAATGTTTATGACTAGTTTTACTTAAAACGCGATATTGAAGGACATTTGAGAAGCTATCCATCCAACTAGATACCGAAGGACATTTGAAAAGGTATCTGACCAAATTGGTACCGAAGGACAATAAAGAAGGTACCGGACCAACTTGATACCGAAGGACGTTTGAGAAGGTATCTTAACAACTCGATACTGAAGGACGTTTGAGAAGGTATCTGAGCAGAAGTACCTAAGGATACCGAAGGACAATGAGAAGGTATCCTATTCAAGTACCTGAGGTTATTAAAGGACAATGAGAAGGTATCCTAGTTAGGTATATAAGGTACGACGATACTCAGTTATAACCATGTGCACGTAGGTAATACGATGTCGAGGGATTGAGCAAAAGAGTTCTCCCCAACTAAGGTTGACATTGAGGGTTAGATTTAGTAGTTCACTCTCAACTAAGGATAAAGGCAGTCATATCTTCTCATAGACTAGAAGGATAGTTTGGAATTGCTAATGCTTATGAATATTTATCAACGCATGATATTACTAATATATGAGTTTTCCAAGTATGTTTTCCATATCTAACACATGCTAATAGTTTTACAAGCTAGTTCAACACGATTTAAGCCAACTTACTTTATAAAGTATGAAGCATGCGTTAGGGTTAAAACTAAGCTTTGTGTGCTATGTTTATATACCTAAGATTTCTAAAGTACATGCGTTGATATTCCTAAACACAATGAAGAGGAGTACTGAAAGTAAGAAAGGTATATGAATAAATGTACCTAAGGTGTTGACGGTACATAGAATCCTCCACGTACACATGGGTGGTTTTGAAGGAGAGGCCAAGTATGGATCTCCTAGGCCATACACCAGCAAAAGGAGGCTGAAATATGGGTCTCTTGGCCAATAACAGACGTTGGGAGCTAGAGTGATGTATGCTCGTTCTCAACTAGAGAATAATGATCTTTAATGGTGTTTAAGAATGGTTATCAATGTTAATGTTTTAAGGAAATTGCTTGAGATGCCCATCGATATATTGAAAGAAATCGACGTAGGGATATCTCTTAGCCATAGTTAATGAGAACAGGTCAAAGTAGAGGTCTCATACGGCCATGGTTTGGCGTTGGGAATTAGAGCAATAAATGTTCATTCTCAACTAAGATTTAAGTTTCAAATGCAATGGTTTTAAAGGTTTTATGTACACGTTTGCTTGGTATATTTTAGTTTCAGTCTTATGATTCCAAGCTTTTGGTTTTGAGCATGAGATTTATATTTTATTAAGTCACTCACTGGGCTTCTAGCTCACGTTTTCAAATGTTTTCTTTCAGGTAGCGGTCAGTTCCCAAAAGACTTTTCTGTTGTTGCTCTGTCACTCAAAGAAACAGGTTGAAGGAAGTGTAATCGAAGACCTGTATTAGTTAGTACACATGTGTCTATCTAGTGACTAGTATTTTTGATAGGGTTCACTAGGTTGTATTATCTATGTAAAAGTAATGTTGCGAAACCCTGTAAATGTAAATGTGTTAAGCTCTGTGTTATTATGTATGTATTCAGGGTTTGAATATTATTTTAAGGTAAGTTAGGCAGTAAGTGCCAGCAAAAGGGTTGGTAACTGCTGCAGTCACCATTCCATTCAGGTTATGAGGGTAATCTGGTGCGGGGTGTGACAACTGAAGGTAAGGAAGGTATCTGAATAAATGTACCTAAGGTCTTGACGATACATAGAAACCTCCACGTATAAGTGGGTAGTTTTGAAGGAGAGGCCAAGTATGGGTCTCTTAGGCCATACACCAACGAAAGGAGGCTGAAGTATGGATCTCTTGGCCGATAACAGACGTTGGGGGCTAGAGCGGTGTATGCTCGTTCTCAACTAGAGAATAATGATCTTTAATGGTGTTTAGGAGTGGTTATCAATGCTAATGTTTTAAGGAAATTGCTTGAGATGCCCATCAGTATATTGTAAGAGATCGACGTAGCGATATCTCTTAGCCATAATTTAATGTGAACAGGTCAAAGTAGAGGTTTCATACGGCCATGGTTTGGCGTTGGGAATTAGAGCAATGAATGTTCATTCTCAACTAAGATTCAGGTTTTAAATGCATTAGTTTTAAAGGTTTTATGTACACATTTGCTTGGTATACTTTAGTTCTGGTATTATGTTTTCGAACTTCCAGTTTAAGTATGAGATTTATATTGTTATTAAATCACTCACTAGGCTTCTAGCTCATGATTTCAAATGGTTTCCTTTCAGGTAGCGGTCAGTTCCCAAAAGACTTTTCTACTACTGCTCTGCCACTCAAAGAAACAGGTTGAAGGAAGCGTATTTGAAGACCTGTATTAGTTAGTACACATGTGTATGTTTAGTGACTAGTATTCTAGATGGGGTTCACTAAATTGTAATATTCATGTATGGACAATGCTGCAAAACCCTATAATGTAAATTTTTTAAGCTCTGAGTTATTTGTCATATAACAATGATATGTATGTATTCAGGGTTTGAGCAATATTTAACAGGTTAGATAAGCAGTAAGTACCAGCAAAAGGGTTGGTAACTGCTGCTATCACCATTCCATCCAGGTTAAGAGGGTAATCTGGAGCAGGGTGTGACATATAGCACCTTCATTTTGATCACTATTTTGAGTTTTATTTGTTTATTTTAAAACTAAATCATTTTCAAAACTCAAAAGTTTTTAAACCTCGTTTGATAACCATTTGATCTTTGAAAATCGTCTTCATTTTTTCCTTATTTGATTATAATGGTTTCATTATTTTAAAGAATCATTTGAATCTTTAATCAATTTAAAAAAGAAAAAGAAAATAAGTTTTTCAAAACATTAGTAAAAATAGGTAACAAAAGGAAAAAAAAATCAAGTATAGAAGTAAACTTTATAAGCTTAATTTTAAAACCAAATAACAATTTTTTTTTTCTTTATAAAATATGGTAAATGGTCTAGGTAAAAAAAATGAGTAAACAAGAATAATTTAAAAAAAATCGAAATCATTATCAAACAAAACAACTCCAACCTCAAAATCTATTAAATGTTATAACTTCTAATATTCCTATTAAATTACTATTGAATTTAGAATTATAGGTGAATAAATTACAAACAATAACATATTTAATATTTTATATATTATATATATATAGGTACAATGTTGGTGAGAGCTTCCTATAGAAGAAATGGAAATGCATCAATTAGAACAACTCAAAGCATCCTTGGATGAGTTACAAAAGAATGCCACACAACAAGTTGATCGGATTTCGATTCAGACTTCTAATGGCAATCTGTCACCGCACTTTCGACTCCAACACCGACACCTGTAAACCCTAATGTTTTGGAAAATCATGTCAGATTAAAAAAAAAGGTTTACAAAATATGGTTTTGTTTTTATAATTTGACTAATAGTTCAAGTATTTCTTCAAGAAATATGTGCACCATAGTATGAAATTTTAGGAGAAAATAAATATAAATTTAAAAAACATAAAAATAAAAATAAAATCACTACCAGATGAAATATTAAGAATTAAATTAAATATTAGATATAAAATTAAATCTTATGTCTAATAAAGACTAAAATTTCAATTTAGTGTTTAGTAGATTCATGAATTTTTTTGGAAAAAAAATCGTTGAATAGATCAAGAACTTATTATATCGAAAATTAAAATTTCAGAAGGTTATTCGATTAAAAAATCGAAAGTTTAAGAACTTGTAACAGTTTATATAAATAAACATAAACTTAAAAGAGACAAACATAAAATTCAACCGAGAGCTATTTCTAATTTAACCAACCAATTATCAAAACCTTCATAATGATATATGTATTTAAAAAAAAAAAAAAAAAAAAACTCAATATTTCTTTATTTTCTTTACAATTTTCTATTTCTCACCAATTTGTATCCACTTTTACATTAAATTTGAAGTTTTTTTTTTTTCTTTTTAAAGATTTTAGAAAAGCATTAGTTGTCATTTATATTAAGCAAATGGAGATCATGTATAATATCCCAAAACTAGCATTTTATTAACTCTAATGATCAATTTGTCAAAACTCTTTGACAACCAAATCATTTATTTTGTACAACACACCACTGATCCAAATTTATGTATACATATTCATCCACAACACACTCAACATTGCAAACAAACAACAATTTTCTATTTTACGTTTTCCACCATTTTTTCTCTCTCTTAACTTTCTCTTTAATAATTTTCCAAAGACCAGGAGAAAGAGTAGAGCTAGGCAAAAAGTTGGAGATCGTGAAGATGCCAAAGGAGAGCAACCTTCAGGTTACCTTTTGGAAGCGTGTTTGACCTTTTCAAGAAAGCTAGTGAGCTCTAAACACTCTGTGGCGCCGATAAGATTGCCATCATCGTCCTGTCGCCCAAGAAGAAGATGACTTGTCACTTGAAACACGGATGTTAAACAGAAAGCATAGACAAACATTGTAAATCCAAACAAAACTAATGGCAAGAAAGCAAGTAAAGACACACCAAAGTTTTTCTAATTAATTTTAAAAAGAAGAGAAATCAAGCTTCGTTTGAAAAAATAAACAACTATAATTGTTGAGAATAAGGTTAAAATACTTTTTTCACATATTTGTATTTTCTTATTGAATCTAGTTATTTATTTATTTTCATAATTTCTTTGAGGGGTGATTTGAAAACTTTCTTAAATTTTCTTATCTTTCATGCAATCTGACTTATGAAAGAATAACTTGAGGAAGAACTTTCTATTCCAGTTGTTACGGAGAATTTGTGGAAAATTTGATTTTTAGTAGTTATATGTAAGTTGAGCATAATTTCTTATTTATTTATTATAGCATTATTTCAAGACAACGTGTGGAAAATTTAATAATCTAGTTTGTTTGTTTGTCTATCGAATTCGGTTTCGGGTGAAACTTTCTAAAAAATTAGTCTTTCATGAGTATAACGTAATGTGGATCCTCGTGTACTTCGACTATAAAAAAAAAAGAAAAAAAAAAGAGGGAAATTGAAAAAAGAAGTCCAATATGGTATTACTGATTAACTAAATATATGGGTGGTATAACCTATCAATAAAGATTGGTGATTGAACTATCCACTTTTAGAATGGTAATTGATGTCTTTATCCAATAGGGTATGTTCAAACAGTCGTCACCGACTATTATTTTCCAAACAGTCTTTATCCAATATGGAAACTTTCCTATGACCCCAATTCCCGCCAATGTGCACACCGACCATTTTTATTTATCCCGCTAGTCATGCTTAGGTACATGACCATATTTTCCACCAGTCGTCACCGACTATTATTTCCCGCCGACCGAAGCCAACCAATTTTTTCCACCAAGCACCTTTTGTTAAGCATGCTAACCACATCCCGGGCATAATCGCAGTTTCCATAGTCACACACAAGCAATATCATGGCAACATCATAATACCAAAGCATGTAGCTTGTATCCACAGATGCATATGTTCCAATATCAGAGTATAAAGCTAAGTGAATACTCATAATATGCATTTACTATCAACACTGTATAAACACACAATATGCAACATAACACTCACGATATATCACACCTATAACGCTATAACACTCACACTATGTGTTAATTATCAAAGCTATAACACTCACAACATATGTTAACTATCAAAACTATAACACTTCACGACATATGTTAACTATCAAAACTATAACACTTCACGACATATGTTAACTATCAAAACTATAACACTTCATGACATATGTTAACTATCAAAACTACAACACTCACCTTAATTGCTTAGGAGCCTTTCTAACGGTTCTCTTTTCTACCTCGGGCTCCCTTTTTACCCCTAGAATCCAGATCCAACTTACAGCTTAGATTACTCATAGTTCTAAACCTTATTTTAAGATATTTCCTTCTACCAAACTATTCTAAAATGTCTCAAGAAGCTTACCACTCATAACTCTTCATGGTTTAGCCGGAATCATCCAAACATCAAGACTGGCCCAGCTTACCCGATAGCTCAACCCCTCTGTCTTTTCCCTATTCTCCAGCCCAATTACTTAGAGCATCTTCTCCAGTAGCCTCACCATGAAAACTACACTCTCTTATCTTTCATATGGCTTTGGAATTACATCAAACACTCGAGTAGATTGAGGGATCTCTTCGTCTCAAGTTGATGTATTCTCCTTCACCCTCACTGTTCAATGCACTCTACTCTCCCCCTCTTTTTACGAATTTTATGATTTGTGATTTGAAAATGAAATCCCAACGGCTCTATTTATAGGCATCCAAACCTCCTATGGTGTTGACACCACCTACTTGGCTGCATGGCCAAATGTTTAATCCTCCCTTTATCAATGTAAGCTGACTTCACCTTGGTTCAATGTGTTCTTTCCAATCGCATCCAACACAATTTCTTAGGGTTTAAGAATTCCTCTTAATCGGACACCTCAATCTTAATTGACGTTTGCCCTTACGTATTCAAGCTTTGTTTGTATTCAATTTAGGGTTTTCAATGCATAATCTATAAGATCGTGGCTAAGTTCAACGCATAAATGCCCGGCCGTTCGATGCACAGCGGTTTCCTTCGATCGCGTGAGCATAACGTTCGAATGAGGCATTCAGGCTACTCTTGTTCTCTTCACTCTCGCTCTCTCCCACTTTCTCGCTAGTCTCGTTCTTTCCACTCTCTCTCTCTCAACTTTCTCGCTCAAACTCTCGCTTTCTCCACTCTCGTTAAGGATCTCGCTCTCTCCAGCGTTCTTGCTAGCTTGGATCTCGGCAGTGTTGCTCTCTCCCATCTCTCGCTCAGCCAGTCTCGTTAGCTACTGTGAATGTGGTTTATCTTCATGCAACTTCCACACGAATTTTCCCAAATAATTTTCTATATTTCCTCAGTTCTTCAATCCTTTCTTCACTATTCAGGATTTAAGTCTTCAAGGTTTTCTCTTCATTTTATCCTTTTAGGATCCTCTTTACTCATACTCCAGGATCCAATATGGTTATCATAAACTATATACCTAACCATTATAGTTTACATTCACTCTTACTAATTGTTGATCCCCAGAAGGTGACAATTATTACAGTTATTATGACAATTGTAAAATTATTAGATTATTTACATAACATAGGATTTAACTTCCTCCTAATTAACCCCTTAATCACTTACTTAATTAGAAAAATGGAGATCTGGGTTTCACAGCTAGTGCTTCCATAGTGTGAGTAGTCTTGCATGGTAGGAAGTGGGCCGATTTGGTGAGTCGATCTACGATCACCCAAATCATGTTGTGGCCTTTAACAGTTCTCGGGAGTCCTGAGATGAAGTCCATAGAAATATGCTCCCAGATCCATTTTGGAACATTTAGAGGCTGGAGGAGTCCTTGTGGTCGTTGCCGTAGAGCTTTCACCTGTTGACAAACCAAACATTTACTTACATAGTCGACTATATCCTTTTTCATGGTACACCACCAGTAATGTGCTTTCAAGTCTTGATACATTTTGGTACTCCCAGGATGTATTGAAAAGCATGATTCATAAGCTTCCTTCAGTAGTTCTTTCTTGATTTCTTCATCATCTGATACACATAGACGTCCACGGTAGAGAAGTGTAGAGTCTGGGGCTGTAGAGAATTGACTGGTTTCTCCATTCTCTGATTATAGTTGTTTGTTTAGGTATTTATCCATTTGTTGTGCATCAATTATCCTTTGCCTTAATGCAAGTCTTGCAATTAACTGTGCTATTCAAGTTGTGAAGGTTTCTGGTATTAGTGAGATCTCAACTCTTTCAAGATCATCCATTATGTGTTTGGAGATGGTACTTAGGGCTGCTGTATGAGCTGACTTTCTGCTAAGAGCATCAGCAACAATGTTAGCTTTTCCTGGATGATAGAGGATCTCACAGTCATAATCTTTGACTAATTCTAATCATCTTCGTTGCCTCATATTTAACTCTTTCTGGGTAAAGAAGTACTTAAGGCTTTTATGATCTGTATAAATTTGGATCTTTTCCCCATATAAGTAATGTCTCCATATTTTTAAGGCAAAGACTATGGCAGCTAACTCGAAGTCATGAACGGGATAATTTTGTTCATAAAGTTTTAGTTGTCTTGAAGCATATGCTATTACCTTTCCGTGTTGCATCAATACACAACCAAGCCCTTTCTTCGATGAATCACTGTACACAATTAAACCCCATGATTCGTCAGGTATAGTGAGAATAGGGGTTGTGGTCAACCTTTCTTTTAGTTCCTGGAAGCTTTGCTCACATGCTTGGTTCCAGACAAAAGGATTATTCTTCTTGATGAGGTTAGTTAAGGGTAATGCTATACCTGAGAAATTCTTCACAAATCGTCTATAATATCCTGCTAATCTAAGGAAGCTTCGCACTTCGCTGACTGTTGTTGGGTGAGGCCACTTGCTAACTGTTTCAATCTTAGCAGGATCCACTGAGATTCCTTGTTACTTTACAATATGCCCTAGGTAGGCAACTTTTCGCGTCCAAAACTCTCACTTGGAGAATTTGGCATACAACTTTTCATTTTTTAATATGGAAAGGATATCCCTAAGATGTTTTTCATATTCTGCCTCAGACTTGGAATAGACCAAAATATCATCTATAAATACAATCACGAAGTTATTAAGATAGTCCTTAAAAATTCTATTCATCAAGTCCATGAAGGCTGCTGGGGCATTCGTTAATCCAAAAGGCATCACAACGAATTCATAATGCCCATATCTTATTCGGAAAGCAGTCTTGGGTATATCAGACTCCTTGATTCGTAGTTGATGATATTTAGATCGTAAGTCTATTTTGGAGAATACTGAGGCTCCTTGTAATTGGTCAAATAGGTCATCAATGCGTGGGAATGGGTACTTATTCTTTTTTGTCAACTTATTCAACTCCCGATAATCTATACATAAACACATTGATCCATCCCTTATCTAACAATTCTTGTAATTGTATTTTAAGTTCTTTTAATTTCCCAGGTGCCATTCTATATGGTGCTTTAGATATTGGTTTAGCTTTGGAATTAGATCTATACAAAATTCTATTTCTCGACTAGGTGGTAAACCTAGTAGCTCTTCTGGGAATACATCTTCAAATTCTCTTGTTACAGGAATGGCCTTAATTTCATCCTTTTGGTTTCGTAAATCCAATACACTTGCTAAATATGCCCAAGCCCCATGGTTGAGTAAATGTTTAGTTTTTAAGGCTGAAATTATTCTTGGGGCTGATTGTGTATTAGAACTCTTAAACTTAAACTTGGTTCCTGTTGGAAAGATGAATATGACCACTTTATTATGGCAATCTATACTTGCATAGTTTGCTGCTAACCAGTCCATACCTAATATTATGTCGAAATCACTTATGTCTAGGATGATAAGGGTCTCCCCTAGTTTATGTCCTGATACTGACAATTCACAGTTTTCTACTACACTGAGTGGGCCAACATAGATACTCCGGCAGGAGTAGCTACAGATAGAATGTAGCCTAAGGGCTTTGATGTTAATTGAGCATGTTGTGCAAATGTTATAGAAATGAATGAATGACTAGAGCCCGAATCAAATAAAGTGAAGGCATAATACTCGAGGATGAGTAATGTACCTGTAACAACTGCATCTTGATCCTCTGCTTCTTGACATGTAACAATAAACACCCGTCATTTCTGTTGTTGGGTAACCTTGTTACTAGTAGGCTGGGTGGTCTGGGCAGTTGATACTTGGTTGATGAGCTTTAGGCAAGCCTTTTCATAGTGACCTGTCTGGCTGCAGTTGAAACACACCCCTAAGTTCCGTAGACATTGCCCCTGATGATGTTTTCCACAATTTCTGCACTTAGGATATGCGAATGTTTGACTCTTCTGTTGTGACTGTACACCCTGATTGCTTTGGGAAATTTTTTCTTGCCGTTGTGAACGTTGGAAGCCTTGTTGGGTGAATTTCCTTTTTTGATTTGGCATGAATCCTCGTTCAGAAGTTGAGGTTTTGACAGCAAGATCTACTTCTATGAGTAAGGACGACTCGAGGGCAAGAGCATACTCTTTGTGTCGAAAAGCAGTAACAATGCCTCGAATTCCTTCTCTTAATCCCCAAATAAACCTTTCCACCTTCTTCTCTTCTATGTCCACTAGTCGAGGGACAAAGTGGGACAAGCGATCAAATTTCCGTTCATACTCTGCCACCGACATGTTCTCTTGACGAAGAATAAGAAATTCCACTTCCTTTTGATATCTCACTTTTAAATGGAAATACTTATTGTAAAAAGCCTGATTGAATTGTTGCCATGAGACTAAACCTTTGATTTTTCTTTGTGTGGATTCCCACCAGAATTTTGTATCGCCTCTTAACACGAAGGTGACACAATTTACTTTCTGTTCTTCTGGGATGTTCGTATGGTGAAAAATAGTTTCTATTTCTGTTATCCAATTCTCTGCTATAATTGGATCCACAGATGATCCATCAAATGTTGAAGAATTGAACTTCTTGAATTCTCGAATGATCTTCGAGTCATTTGTATCGTTGGTTATTGGTGTGGTGGATGAGGTTGTGTTTCCATTACTCATAATTTGTATTAGCATTTGTAGCGTGGCTCTCGCTCTCTCCAGCTTTCTCGCTGGTTTACTCTCGTGGCTCTCGCTCTCTCCAGATTTCTCGTTGGGAATCTCGCTCTCTCCGCTCTTGCTCTCTCCAATTTTCTCTCCAATCTCGCTCTCTCTCCAGGCACTTTCTCGCTGATAATCTCGCTCTCTCCAACTTCTAATTAATCCTCCCTGATTCTGCCCCCTTATTCATTATTTTTGGATAATTAATAAATTTCTTATTTTTTTCAATTCTAAATTTCCACCCGATTTTCCTATTAAATTTATTTGTTTTCATGCTTTCTAAATTAGGGTTAGGGTATTATATTTACTACCCCCTTAAATAAAATTTCATCCTGCTTAACATTTAACATTTAATTTCCTGTAGTGTATACGTACAAATTTGGGTTGTTACAACATATATATAGGAACAATGTTAGTGGGAGGTTCCCATAGAAGAAATGGAAATGCATCCACTAGAACAATTTAAAGAATTATTGGATGAGCTAAAGGAGAATGTCACACAATAAACTGATGGGATTTTTATTCAGACTTCTAATGGCAATTCGCCGCCATAATTCTTTTTGACTTCGATTCCAACAAACCCTAATCAGCAAGCCGACCTTTTCATCGCTGATCTGAAGAACATCATCTCCTATCTTCCTTACAACTATAGTTCTTATGGATCAAGAGGTTTCTTTTGAACTTAAGGAAGAAGAAATTGAATTTAGCTTAATTAAGATAAATAAATATCTACGTGTTTCAATTTACAAATACTTCAATTAAAATTTTTAGTTTCATGATTATATCAAAAGTTATATGATCAATCATAAAACTAAACTTCTTCCCTCATTATAATATAACTTTATGTTTGTGTAATTATTGGATTATGGTTAGTTTACTGCCAAGCTTAATTATTAGTTTTATGTATCATGTATATAGTTTTGTTTATTGAACAAAATTTGACTGCTAATTTCGATTCCATCATACACATACTATATGATGGTGGAAAAAAAATCTAGTACTATCGTAGTACATAATCTTTCCATTTATTATTTAACACGTCATTACATAATTTAAGAATAAGAAAGAATAAAATCAATTTTACAGTTCAATTTTCATCAAAACTTTTAATTTGATCAAACTAGATTCTAAACATAGATGAGTTTTTACTAATTTATCCACTAATTTTAACAAAAAAATGTAAAAAAACACTATAACAAGTTTTATCTGTTTCGACATTTTTTTTCCTGATGCATCAATTTTCATCGACATAAACTAGTTTTTCTCGATGTAACTTTGATTTGTCGGCCAAAATGAAGGACCTACGTTTTTTTACATATTTATGTCGACGCAACTAGGCAGTTATCCCGACGCACAACACATCGGTCAAAGTTTTAAAAAATCTAATTTTCCTTTCCCCCCATTTTTTCCTTCCCCTTTTTTCCTAATTCCCACTTTCTTTCCCTCTATTTCCTTTCTCACTCCACTTTTCTACCATTTTCCTCCCACTCCTCCCCACCTCTGCCATGTTTTTTTTCTTCCACCTCCTCCATTTACTTTTTTCTTTGCAAGCTTGGAGGTCTGGCGACCGCTCCTTCGATGTCGGCAGTCGTACACTCCTCCAACACTGGCGCCGCACCCTCCTCCAACTTGGAGTTTGCAATTTTAAGTTTACCTATTGTATTAACGCAATGCTTTTTTTTTTTTTTTTGTTGATTAACATTGATTTTTCTTGAAAAAAAACAAATTCAATAGTGGATATTAGAGTGTCATTGACTAAAATAAAGATCTAATTGAAACTTTTAAATGGTACATTAGCTTGTTTCCAACAACCTTTTTCTCCTCTTTTTCAAATATTATTTTTCAAATGATTAAAATGAATGTATTAGAAAAGAAATGAAGAAAAAAAAAAAAAGGAACACACTTTTTACATTACATTTAGTTAGTTTTAACTAAAAGTAGTAACTTATAGTTGAATATACTCTTTTTTCTATATCTTACTTATATTTGTAGCATCAATTTTAAACGCTTATTTTATAATTTGTGTTTTTTTTTACAAATAGTGAAAAAAAATTGGGGTTGAAAAGATTTGAACTACATGGATGATGATTAGAATTTTGACATTCCATTATTATGTGATTTATGTTGATGGAAAAAATAGAAAGTAAGATTTACAAAGTTAGAGAGAGAAACTCAATTACTTATTTAACTAAATATAAAAGGTGTGTTTTGGAACTTGCTAGAGTTCAAAAAGCTTGTAAAAAATATCGTATATAGAAAGCATGTCAAAAACTATTCTTGTGGACATGGAGTTACAAGATGAGTTTCAATTGTTATCCAGTTTTTTTGGGTAATATGTTTGTTATTCATATTTTTTAGGAAATTTTTAGGTTACTTTAAGAGTCAAAGTATCATTTGAGTACTTTTTAAGATTTTTTTATTTTGGCTTTGAGAGTGAAATTGCTTCTTAGATACTATTTAGGAGCTTTTAAGTTAGTTTTGAGAGTCAAAGTGACTTACAGGAACTTCCTATGGTGCTTTTAGAGTCAAAGTGTCACTTAAACAAAATTTAGGAGCTTTTTAGTTTGAGTTGGAGAGTGAAAGTGACACTTGGGAACTTTTTAGTTTGGGTTTGAGAATCAAAGTGACATTTAACCATTTTTAGATTATTTTAAGAGTGAAAGTGCTTCTTAGACACTCCTTAGAAGCTTTTTTAGTTGGTTTTGAGAGTTAAAGTGACTTTTAGAAACTTTTTAAGTTTTTTTTAGAGTCAAAGTTTCACTGAGGCACTAATAAATTTTAAATTTGTGTAGCAAAAAAAGGAAACGAATAAGAAGAGTAGAAAAGGTCTCAATTTCAATAATTGTTGTGGGTCCTAATCCTTTTTAAAAGTGCAAAATGAATAATATGTTGCAAATTCATTGTTGTTTTATTCATTATCAAATGATTTGTGACTAATAATTATTTTTATCGAACTACAAAAACTGGTGAAGATGTCGGCCCAGTGGATTTTTTTAACAAAAGTCACATCTCAGAGAAGGATGGGTGGGTAAGAGAAGCCGCCAAAGATGCATATGTACGTTATAGTATATTATACATGTGTAAATTTATGTTAAACATGTGTGTTTTAGTGGATTTACTTAGAAACTTGTTACATTGTTATGTGGCTATCCTGCACCTATGGTAGCCAATATAGATACTTTTATTTCAACATTCTCTACATTTTAGGTGTGTTTAAGAAAGTTTGTAGTATTGTATAATTTTTTTTTTTCTTTTGCTAATTTGTAGGTTTCAAGAGAAAAATTATTTTAGCTTATTTAGTAGGGAGGGGTTCACAATGTGGGGAGGGGTTCTGAGACTTTTTAGGAACTTTCTTTTAGCTTATTTATAGCTTTTGAGAGATGGAGTATATATTTCTAGGACTATTGAATTACTTATTTAGTCTCAAAATTTATATAAATAGATTTACAACATGTTTGTAGCATAGTAAAATGGTTGTTTGTAATGTTTAGTCGTGTTTGTAGCATAGTTTAGGCTTCTAGGACATATTAAATGACGATTTTAGTCTTGAAATAAATTTAGGTGGATTTAGGAGGGAGGGTTTCACAACATGGGAGGGTTTCCGACACTTTTTAAGAACTTTCTTTTTGGCTTATTTATATCTTTCGAGAGATGGGCTATATATTTTTAGGACTATTGAATTACTTATTTAGTCTCAAAAGTTGTATAAATGGGTTTACGACATGTTCGTAACATAGTAAAATGATTGTTTGTAGTATTTACGACATGTTTGTACCATAGTTTAGGCTTCAGGACATTTTGAATGATGGTTTTAGACTTAAAAGAAATTTAGATGAATTTAGGAGGGAGGGGTTCACAACGTGGGGAGGGGTTCCAACACGTTTTAGGAACTTTCTTTTGGCTTATAGCTTCTGAGAGATGGGCTATATAATTTTAGGACTATTTAATTATTTATTTAGTCTCAACAATTGTATAAGTGGATTTACGACATGTTCATAATATAGTAAAATGGTTGCTTGTAGTGTTTACAACACGTTTGTAGCATAGTTTAGGCTTCAAGGACATTTTGAATGACGGATCTAGTCTTGAAAGAAATTTTGGTGGATTTAGGATGGAGGGATTCACTTCGACACTTTCTATACATTTGTTGCTACTCTGTGGTTTTAATGGCATTTAGGTGGAACTAGGACACGTTCGTAGTATTGGAGGGAGGAGGGGGTGAAATGTATATGTTGTAATTATTTTTTAGATTATCTTGAGGCCTAATTGTGCACGAACTTTGTTCTTGGCTTATTTGTAGGGGTCCGAGAGTTGCGTTATATGCTTTTAGGACTATCGAATGACAGGTTTAGCCTTGAAATAAATTTAGGTTGGATTTGGAGTGGGGGGGGGGGGATATTCACTTGATGCTTTTAAACTATGGCATTTGTGTTGCTTACTTTGTAAGGTTTAAAGACATTTAGGTGGAACTAGGACACGATTCTGCTTGGGAAGAGGATGTATATGTTGTAATTGTGGTTTAGAGATTTTGAGCCATGGTACATAAAGGAACTTTGTTCTTGACTTATTGTTAAACCGATATGGAGGTTAAGGGCATATTATGTTATTTGTTTAGGTTGGATTTACGACATGCTTCGTAGCATGGGGGAGTGGAAGATTAAACCTTTTTTTGTTGTAGAGATAGAAAAATCAAGATAATTGTATACACAGTTTTTTTTTTTTTTTTTTTTGTAAAATTTTTAATTTGTGTATTGAATATTAGTCTTATTTTAATATCTTTTGTTATATTTTGTTCCCAAATTAATTTCGTTTAAGATTCGCCCTAAGAAATAAGCGGGGAATCTCTCTCTT